>NW_004955416.1:25745563-25791520 GCF_000276665.1 Chinchilla lanigera
CCCACACTCGGACCCAGGAGCCCTGCCGCTCCCGGAGAACTGGCTGCCTGGGCGCAAGGCGCGGGGGACTGGGGGAGCCTGCTCGGCCGGCTCTGAGGGCCTGCTTGCCCCGCCCGTCCCCTGGGCCTCCCTGCGCCTAGAAAACCGATGTTTCAATTCTTTAATGCTTGATGAAGTGCGAGGGGCAAGCATAGTTCCGGACAAGACGCTTAGAGGGTATTAGGAGGTCCTATGAAGACCGGAGAGAATGGAGGGGAGAGTTAGCATCCAAACAAGTTTCCTAAGATAGACTGAACACTAAATCTTGCATCTTAAGACCTCTCTGTGTAGGAATATAAATGCATATGTGTGTGTGCACACATGACAGCAAGAGAACAACTTAAAATAGAAAACGCATTTGCACAGTCTTACCTCATTAGACACAACTAAGTGACAAAATTAAGTCCATGATTCCAACCAAAAATTATTTTCTTCAGAATTGTTTTAAAGCTACTGTGACATAAAACACTGACATTCAGGCTAAGATTTCAGTTCTTAATCCATAGGTAAAAATTATGCTCAAAAACCATGCTACAAGCAATATCAACAGATTGGTCCTACAAAGGACAACACGCTGTTATGGTTTCTGTCTGAATATCCCCCCAAAATCTCATGTAGTCATGGGTGCAGGCTTCTAGAGTTTTTGATCCATGATCCAGTGCTGGAATTTTGGGTGTGAGTGCTGCACCTGCCCTGTGGCAGGTAGTTTGCCTACAACATAAGGGAGGGAAAAAGGATTACGCTCTGCCACTCCCTTTTTGCTGTTGTTGCTTTTGCTATCTTCCACCACCATGAACTGTTGCCCTCTGCCATGTGCCACTCTGCGTTGGAACCAGCTTAGTATGGCCTGAAGCCTCCACAAATTATGAACTAAACAACCTTTTCCTTCCTTAATTCTGGGTGTCAGGTATTTTGTCTCAGCAACAAGAGAAAAGTAACTAAGACACTCTCCAACAAATGGAAGATCACTGAGCAGACTCAAAGATATTTGAGACCCACTAAGTGACCAGACACATGGATCTTCCAGACATAGCCAATCACATTTTCTAGTGGAAAGTGCAATAGATTAGCAGAATATGACTACATAAAATATCTGATAGAACATACTATGTAACATAAACACCTGCTTCTACAGTTGAGATACAGATTATTCCCAGTCAGAGCATAGCACAATATTGAAGACTAGTCATTGAAAATTTATAGACCACGATACTGTCATTACAAGCACACATCATGGTACATTATGAGTTTAAACAAACTAAACTGACAGAACCAACACAATTAAAGTGAAATTATGATTAAAAGTAAAAATGACATCAATTGAACAACAAGTCGAACTCCACATAATGCATAGTATGCAAGTTTATTCTAAGTTGGGAAATTTAAATTTTGTGAGACTAGGCAGGCAATATGGCTAGTACCACACGTCAGAAATCTCCCAAGAAAAAATAATTTGGCAATATTACCTTAGTTTTAAAAATCCAACCTAGTCAGAAACATACAGTGTGAAAATTAAGTGTCTTCAATTGGACTTCTAAATGATAAAATGTTTTCTCCATATATACATACACATATGCATGCACATGTACACAGTGTGACTGACTTGGAAATTGTTTTCATGAGTAAGAATATATTTTAAATATCTATCTGCAGCCTGTTAACATTAACACATAGAAATCTTTTTCTGATAGTGTTTATGTATCCATCATACCCTTCTTAACACCAGACATCTTAATAAATTAGAGTCTTCAAAACTCTCATAATAAGCTGATTTTTGCTTATGAATAGCACACTTAAGTAACTCTTAGTGATTCCCTAATCTGACACACACAAACATGCACACACACACACAAATCAAATAATGAGATGGTCATATTTGACCCATTTATGCTTATCAGAAGAGCTTGGTGAAGCTCTTCTAATATATGTGTAGCTATTTTCAGGTTAAAAACTGAAAGAGTATTTAAAATAAAGCAGACTACTAAAATACTGAAAGAGTACATGAATAAATATGTTTTGTTTCAAAATGCGAAGTAAAATAATTATGTCTGAACTAACTGTATTTCTGTATGCCTTTACATATTTATCAAAATATAAGCTCCGTGAGGGAAGAAACTGCCTTCTTCTATGCCATTTTCCCAGTTTAAGTACAGGCATAATGCAACATTCACTCTTCCCTGAACTTCCATTTGGCCTGTATGAACGAATTCTTTAAAATAAATCCATTTCCATAGATAGATGGATGGACAGGTGGACAGACAAACGGATGGACACCTGGGTGGATGAATGGAGGTAAAGGCAGAAGCATGTCTTCTATTTGTTATGTTACTCTGGAAAATCTTGATGAACTTTTCCCATCTATTTGCCTTTTTCTGACACTTTCATCTGCCTGGGTTAACACACAGTGATTTAATATGCAGTCTTTGTAGAAAATTCTGTATTAGAGGATGGGAAATGAAGGAGATAGCCTCTGACCCTGGGTTTTCATATCTGAATTCAGTTCTAAATCCAGTACTTTAAAATCATGCAATCCTGTGACCCAAACCCTGAGTCTTGGTATCCTCACCTGGATGCAAGGACAAGTGAGATCTGCACACTGATTTTACTTCTAAACTTGATCTGGTTTGTGAAACCAGTATGAGGGCACTTTAACAAGAATTCAGTAATCCTGTTTGTCCACAGTGTTCTTCTTAATATCAAGGTAACAGACTTCTATAAACTATTCTGAAGAAGTCTTGAAGAGAGAATGACAAGTCTTCCTCCACTAGACACAGAAGTTTCCAAAATCTGTTTAGTATAATGTTGCTACAATTTCTTCAATTGATAGCACTTTTTCTCAGAATCTACTTAGATTTTCACAGTGACATGGGTATGATCTGCCCTCCTGGCAGGATTAGAGTCCATAAAGATTGGAAAGATTGAACTCATGGGCATATGAGGAAGGTTCTCGTTAAACAAACAATAGCCACCTGGAAGAACCTGTCCTTTGTACCTAAAGATTTGAAGCCAGTGTCCAATACTAGACAGTACAGTGAACAAACAGCTCAGCAAGAACAGCTAAGAAATGCAGCTGAAAACCAAATCATAACGGACAGCTGCCTTTTACCAAATCTAACTGGCCCTCTGTATCCACAGGAACTGGTCCCGTATCCACAGACTCATCCAACCATGGGGAGAAATAATTTAACAACTTGTATCTGTACTGAACATGCACAGACTCTTTTCTATTACTCCTTGAACTATACAATACAACAAGGAAATCCATAGTGTTTACATTTTGTGAGGTTTTATAAGTCACCTAGAAATGATTTAAAGTACAGGGGAGGATATGTATAGGTTATAGCAAATACAGTGGTACTTTATAGAAGGGATCTGAGTGTCCAGAATTTTGATATACATTAGGCTCCTGGAACAATCCCCTGTGTATACTGAGGGAGGACAGTACTGTACAAAGTTCTGTGACAAGCACTGAACATACTTTATTTCATTTAATTATTTAAACAGTATTTAAACAAGTATTGATATTATCCCTAATTCTCAGATGAACAAACTGAGGTTGAGGAAGGATATAATTAGTCCAAGTTAGCACAATTAGTAAGGTACAAAGAGGATTCAAAACCAGGTTGTCCAACTTCACTCTGTTGCCTTCCCAGGGCTTTGAACAGTCTCTCTTAAAGGTCTGTTTACTTCAGTCATCTTAATTAAGAGCTTTCTCAAATCAACCATTCAGTGGACTGAATGAGTAATGTCCAACTTAAAACTACTGATCATGGATCAATAATGGAAATCAGGGAAAAATTTAGAGGTAGTTCCCTTGAACTGATACATCTATCAGGGGGCACTTGTATGGCCTGAGGCTTAAGCTAAGTCTCACTCTTTAAAACTGCAGCCAGACACGTGATTAGTAGTAGGTAGGCCTATGTTCACTAGTCATTTGAAATCTTCTTGGAATACTGATTGCTAACACAGGTTCTGAGATGTATCTAGATGTAGTAATATCTTTGCATCCAATGTATCTAACCAAATAGGTGAGAATATAATAATAGCTTTCATCCCGCAAGTAATAATTGCTAAATGGGTTCTTAATTCTTTCAGGTTGTTAGATATGTAACTCTGAGAAGTGAAAAAGAACTAACCTAAACCAGTGATGGCAAAGCTTTTAGAGCTTTCAATGACAGCGAAGAGCCCACTGCAGCACGCATGTCGTAGGTTCACCACCACTGACCTAAACATTTTACTGAGGACTTTCAGATGGCCCTGGGAACGTTAGGTCCATGAAAGAAGGTGGTACTACTGGGAGGGATCCCGGGAAAACAAAAATTCTAGGATTCTCCACCACAGATTGTATGCAGTTTGCCTCCAGGTAAAACCCAGCAGGAAAGGAACAAAGGAAAATAAGGGGAGTGTATTATCAGAGGTTCTCCAGAGACACAGAAACAACAGTATAGAGAGATACCTAAAAGATTTATCGTGGGAATTGGTTCACATGATTATGGACACTAAGAAGTCCCACCATATACCATCTGTAAGCTGAAGACCCAAGAGAGCCAGTAGTGTAGTTTATTCTAAGTCCAAAGGCTTAAGAACCATGCACTTCAGTATCCAAAGGCAGTCAAAGATGGATGTCCCATCTCAAGTAGAAAGTGAAAATTTCACCTCTTCCTTCTTCCCTACTTAGTTCCTAGATGCAATAGAAGGTACCCAACTACACAGGTACAAGGAGATTTTCTTCACTCAGTCTATTGATTGAAATGCTAATGTCTTCCAGAGACAAGTTCAAGACATGCTCAGGAAAATATATTTCACCACCTACTTGACAACCTTCAGCCCAGAGAAGCTGACATACCGTGAGGCATGTTGCTACCCCACGTTTCCAGGTTTGGATAGTTTGTGCTTGACGCCCACTAACACCACGAAGGAGAATGTAGCGTGGCTCCTCAACACATGTCTTTGGCCCATCCTATTCTAGAAGGAATCTACAGTTCTCCTGCTCAGTTTCTGAGGTTCCCACCAAGCATTCAGGATTCGGTCAGAGCACATCAAGTTGTGGCTGGGTTTCCAGTAAGACCGGGCAGCAACAGCCTGTGCACAAAGCCCTGTGAACCACAGTGACAGCCTCATTTAGAAACAAATTAAGGGTTAAGTAAAGAGTGCGTGACAGAGGCAAATGGAGTTTCCCTTTCCCCCTTCCTGTCGGTTAGAATTAGAGTGCCCATGAGCAGCGGGTGTCAGGAATATGAACATAAGATGTCATTTTGGCTGGGTCTAATTGAAGCCAGGATAAATGGAGTGGAAAGGCAGCGTCTAATCCAATCAAAACATAAAAAAGGTATTTTGACATGTAAATTACAAACTTCCTGTGTATTTTGTCTCCCCAATTACACCCTCCCCTGTCATGTTTTTTTAAAAAATTATATCTTAATCTCCCAGTCTCCTAATAATTATGTCATCATTCTTGGGCCCTGAACACTGTGTAATGGTATTTTATGGGATATGCCACTCATTATTAACTAAGCTCACTCTGCGTCCCCAGTGATACCATATCTCATGGTGTTCAAATATGCCTGGTGTCAGCTTGCACTTTGTGAATGCTATGGCAGTTCCACTCCACTTTGTGGTCACAGGAGAACGAGTTTGTGAAGCACTTTTGGACAGTTAATCTGACTGGTCGGTGTTTTACACAGGGACATCTGACACCTCTGTTTTTTTTAAATAGAATGGGCAATTGGTTTAAAATATAAATGTCTCATCATTGGGACCCACTGAACGAGCACCACACTCAGAGATCTGAGCTGCTGATCTTAAAGAGTCAGTGCTGATATCAGATGACTGAGATCACAGAAAAGAGGTTAGATAGTACAGAAAAATGCCAGTTTTATACACAGGGGGTGGTTATTCTGTAGTGGTGGGAGGCACTAGCCCAAATGCTACAAATGATCTCCAAGCAGGGGAGAACCTGGAAGATTCCTCAGCCTGTTGCTTTGAGTTTACAGGGGACAAGAATGATGGCCACCCAGTAAAGGACTTCCTCCATGTATCTCTGTTCATTGGAGCAAAAGCAGAACTAGATTTCCCCAGGCACCAGCTGGGCTACACTAGAGCCTGGTTGTGTACACCAGAACCCCAGGGGGTGCATTTTAGAGCCAGTGCTCTATGGTCAGGGCCACTGTCAGGAAGAACTCGGGCTTCTCTGAGCGCCTCCCCAAAGACTCAGGCCTCGAGAGCAGCCGCTGAAACTGAAAATCACCCAGTATCCACATTTGTCTGCAAGAGATAATCTTTTAGTAAAGACTCAGACTTAGAGTAGTGAAGCAGAGAAAAAAATAGGCTCTGGGTTCCAAAACATGGAAGTTCTAATCCTCTGTATGACCTTAGGCAAGTCACTTAGACCCTGGCTTAGCCTCAAGATGCTCACCTATAGCAAAGATAATGCCACACCTCTATTGTGACGAATGTCATTTCCTGTGCATGAGAGCTATTAAAACTAAGTAGCCAACCCAGGTATTGTGATTAATTCTTGTAACTCCAGCTGTCTGAGAGACTGGGGCAGGAAGAACACAAGTTTGAATGCAGCCTAGGCAACTTAGGGACTTAACAAGACCCCATCTCAAAAATTTAAAAAATATCTAAGGATGTAGCTCAGTGTAAAGGCTCAGTGTCAACCTTCATTACTGAAAAGAAAACATCTAAGTAATCCAAAATAGAATAGAACTTTGGATTTAAATTAAGAATCCCAAATGTACGTCCCTGTCCTATTACTCAGGAGCATCATTCACTTCAGGCATCAGTATTCCTTTTTCTTTAAAACAAGAGAGAGTATTTCCCAGAGTTAAAACTAAGTAGCTTAAGGCCAACTGTTTTACAAGTTGCCTGTCATGTGGAATATGTTGAAAGACCATCAGGGCCACAGACTTTGTCATTAAATCAGGTCAAAATGACACAACTCACATGAGTCAGGAAACAGCATGATTGAATGTGAGAAGGGTGCAGAATATGATCAAAATACAGGGACGGGTTACTAGACCACAGAACTATACACTGCTTCACCTGAAACCAGTCTCAAGCCCTCGTCCAATGTAAAGGAACAAAAGACTACCTAGGAAGGGGCCACTGATACCATTAACATGAGGGGGGTGGGTCTTCCTGATGAGACCTGTGAGTAGAGTGGTCCCTCTTTATCTGAGATTTCACAGTCTGCATTTGCAGACTTACCCATGGTTAGTTAACCCCAGTCCAAAAGTACTGAATGGGATGTTCCATAAATAAGTCCTAAATTTTAGGTAACTTTTGTTACAGTATAGTTTTACAGTTGTTCTATTGTATGTTAGCTATTGCTCATCATTCACTGTCTAATTTATAAATTAAAATGTATCATGCCTATGTCGCATTAAAAGCACAGCACTATCATGTGGTAATTAATGACAAAGATATGCTCTGGGAAATGTATCATTAGGTGGTTTTGTCCTTATGCAAATATCAGAGTGTACTTACTCATACCTAGGTAGTTAGAGCATCTCTAGGTGATATAATCATATGAGACCACAACTGTATTTGAACCTAAGGAGCTTAAACAGTCAAGAGGAGGAAAATGGTTGTTTCAGCTACAGTGCACCTAATCTATGAGCTCTTATGCAGACTTACGGTACAAGTATGATAGTTTGAAAACCCTGGGGTCAAATAACTCAAGTAATGCTCATTGTTTTTAAAAAACAGGGAGTAAATTGTGCATATTATATGGTTACTAGTATGGTGTACTGTGCTATTTTAAGCAAAGGGTCCAGAAGCGTATACAACCATAGTAATGCTACTTTACTTCTAGGAAGTGGGATGAAATATATGGTATTTAAAATAAGACCCAATTGCAGGCAAAGGGCCCTGTTCCCATTTAGAACCCAGAGCTAGTGGGGGGGGGGTCCAGCTGTGCCCTTGCAGACCTACACACCTGTGATCTGTCACCACAAACTCAGGCTCAGAGGCTTGGTCAGGAATGCCCAGCCCACCCTGCCTCAGGCATCTCCATGGGGGATCCCACACCAACAGGAATGCCACTGGATTTGGCAAAGCGCAAGTCACCCTGCGAGATTGTTTAAAATCTATTCATATTTGCAAGTGACATTCACAGGAGCCTGGTCCATGATGCAGGGGAGCACATTACATCCTGATGAACATCCACAAGCGGACCCTTTGCTTCTGCCCACTGTTTTAGCATCACAACACAACTCAAGGTGGCCATAGTATATCACCAGCCATACTGCAGACTACCCGCTCCTCTTTCTGTGTTTCTCTGTTTCTCTCAGTTTCTCTCCCTCCCTCTCTCTCTCTCTCCCATCCACTCCCCATCTCACTGACCACACTTGTATCTAACCCTGAAGCCATGAAAGATAAGAATCAAAGGGGCCCTTGGGATTGCACAAAAAGAACCAGTACTACCAGAGATTGAGCTCTGGGGAGAAAAACCGAAAAGGTTCCACACACCTCTGTGTGGTTGCCAAGACCTTGAGCCCCACCCAGTGTTCTACCCCAGGCTCCAACATAATGACTCCTGGGCTGTTTTCTCAGCCTAAGCACTTGCTCTGCTCAGTATAACTCAGAGGTGTTACTCGTGTCCACTCCCCTCTCCACCGACACACCCTCACCGAAGGCTCTCTGTCCTCATTTTCATTCTGCTTTGTTGAAAGGAGAACTTTCTAATGGATAACTCTGTCCATAACCCTGCTGTGGCTTTCTCTAATTCTCCCACTGAGAGGATCATTATCTTTTTACTTTGTTCCTGTTACTTTTCTGCATAAAACTCTGTGAAAAGCTGGAGAATATACTATAGAGCAGACCATAGGTGCACAGTAAATCCGAGACTCATTAGCGCCCTTGTGAAACACTCTTTAGATGTCCAACAAAGAGGTAACAACCCCTTCCTTTATGCTACTTTTGTAGACTCTTTACTTGCCATAGATTATTTTTCTCCAAATCTCTATTATACTAATGATACGTACCCCGACACAAGGCAGAGACTCAGCAGACATTTGTTAAATCATTTCAGTCTTCCATTTAGAATTTTACAGTTTCAAGCTAGTTTTATTTGTCTCAATCCCATTTTCTGAAAGATATTGGCCAAAAGTATGATTATAAATACGTACAAGATGAAATTAGGAAAGGCTAATAAATAAGCATGGCTAGCTGTGTCACAGTAGGCTTGTGCAAATCATGGAGTCTATGGCCTAGGTGAAGTCATTTGAATAAAAATAATAATTAAACACTGTCTCAGCCAGACAAAGGTTTCTGCAGAAGATCTGATCCATAGGGAATGTGACCACTGGCTGGTAGATAACCACTCTGATCTTCTTAATGTAATAAACAATTCTTCCCACTGGTATGGAATGTTTGTGTTCTGCAGTATAACTTATAACTTATAGGACAATGAGAATAAGTAAATTGAAAACTCCTTGAGAAGCCACAGCTACAGCAGAAATTGTCACGAGTTATCTACAAGAAGTGGTTTAGAGTTTCTAATCTCCCACTTCAACTCCCCAGTTAAAGGGATGCTGTTGAGCTCAATCCTTTATCTGTGGTGTAATGTCCAGCACCTACAAGGTATCAACAATTACATGTAGAATTAATGAATAAGTAACTTAGGCACAGCCCATTCCTTTTCTGCCCTGACACATGGCTGAAACTACCCCATTGCTAAGTTCCAACCACTCCTTCCTATTGACATGGGGGGACCGAGAGGCATGGGTGGGATCAGAAGAGGTTGGGCTAAAAGCTCTGGATTTGGTGCAGAAAGCCCAGAGCCTAATTCAGGCAACAAATATAAGAGGCACTAGTCCTTTTTTCAGCATACAAAAAGGCAGAGGCCACTTCTGAATTTCTGCAGCAAAGACCATGGATGAGTGGAGCAAATGTTGATGAGGATCCCAATTAAAAAGCAAACCATGAGCATGTACTGACAGAGAGGCTGACTTCTGCAACTGATGATGGTGGGACACCTGAATGGACACAAGGAAACCCAGACAGGACTCAGAGGGACACATGTCCTCATCCTTAGGAAGAGGAATTGAAAGCTAAATCCACACCTGTAATATTTATTGATTATAGAGTTCTTATTTCTTACCTGGCATACATTAACTGAAAGGTGGATTTTACAGAAAGCACTTAGTAACAACACTCTGGTTGACTGAGTGTCAAAACAATATTATTAATGCATTAAGCAACTGAGCTCATATTCCAAAAGCTACAGATTTATTCACATTTCTTATTTGGCATCCACTTGACACCTAAATGGTGATAAGGTGTTCCTTCCATAGCCCCACTGTGCCTTGTTGCACTTTAGAAGCATTCTTTCTCCGTCACTATTTCTTTCTTTTTATTTTTTTTAATAAGCTTTTGGAACTAATTTTTTAAAATTAAGCTTTGGAACTATTATATTTTATTCAAATGCCTTCACATGGGCCACATAGTTTTCACTCTAGTGAAACCTTCTAAAATTTTGTTATTATTTTATTTGTTTTTATTTAGGAGCACATTTTGATCATTTGACACACATAACAATGTGGAATGATCAAATCGAGGTAGTTAGCTTTTCCATTGCTAAGTATTTCTAAAACCTTTTATTAACATGTAATAATTGTACATAATTATGAAGTACATTGTTGCATTCCAATATGTGTATACAATATGCAGAGCACACTGGGGTGACTATACGTTGCAACAACCTATTATGCATTTTAGTAATAACTGGAAGAGAAGGGTTCAAAGAGACAGAGATAGAAATGTTAGTTAACCGAAAGTGATTGTGTGAAAGTAGGTCTATAAAGCAGACACAAGATGCAGATGCAAGTTATAATGCTCTGCAGGAAGGACTAACAGGAGGAGGAAGCAACACACTCCATCACCAGTCCCTCCTTCCCCACTTTCCCTCTGCCTGTCCCTAACCCAGGCAGCCTAGCAGCCTCTGAAAGGCAGCCCTTGCCAGGTTTGCTCCAGAGGCACATCCACACGTAGTGGTATGGGGCATACCGAGAGCTTTTTCGTCCATTCTTGTGTCTTTCCAGGTGCCTCCAGTCAAGATGTCTGACTGTAAATATTCAACAGAGATATTCTCCACTGCTGCAGGGTACGACCATGGTGGCACAGCGGATGATGTTACTCAGAGTTGAAGTTCAGTTTAACCACTTCACAGTTTACCCAGAGCATCACTCAGGCAGCATGTTTATTCACACGACTATGTGGAACGTTGCTCAGGAAGGTGTCATTTCAACGGGTTGATTCTTGCACTGAATAAATTTGATAACATTTTTGTTTTTATATTTCCTGTTATATTTGCTTATACAAATTAATGAAAAATGTGCAATTTTTGGTTATCCTGCATTTAAATAATTATACTGCTAAGTGATTAAATTCCAAGAAGCCCAGAGGGACTGCTTCACTGGGCATAAGGAATACAATGATTGGGTCAAACATCTCTAAGAGTAGCTTTGTTTCTAATTTTGCTTGCTGTTGCCCTGCGGATCTGCCCTAATCTTCATGAATTCCAGGAGCCCTGCGCTGTTGCTCCAGAGGTTCCTTCATCTTTTCACTCATTTCAGTCACTTCTCTGTCTGGAATCTCTCCACACTCTATCACTGAAGGACATCAGATCCTATCCCCTCTCCTAACAAGCTGGGTGCCCATAAAGCTTCCTCAATACTCAGTAGTTCAGAAACACTCCCTCACTTGAGCTTGTCTCTTCTTAGAAGCGGTGAGGACCAAGAGCTGGCATTCTCATTCCCACACTACACGAGGAGAGACTGCGTGACAGAGACCCTGCCGGTAGTTCTGCCCATTCCTCTAACTCTTCCTTTTGTAGCTTTTAGCAGTCTTGGGGCCCAAGAGGCTGTCTGACTGAGCTGTCTTTTTCTTTGCCTGGCTCTGCACTTTAAAGCAATAATTTCTATTCCCACCCCACCACAGACACCCTCCCAGCCCTATTTCTCACATCACATACCCTTTTTCCCACATAAGCAACAAACAAACAAAAACTACCAGTGACAATATTTGCTCATCACCCACTCTCTGTATCACTTCCCTTCCTTTCCCAACTCAAGTTGCTTTTCATGACTTATGCCCAATATTGGTTCACCAATAATCCCACCTCTTACCATGTCTCTGATTTGAATTTTTTCTGGGAGTTTTGAATATTGGATTTGCTTACATTGACCTTGACTGATCTTAGTGGCAAGGGTTTGATAACTTGCAAGCCCCTCTCATGTGATGGATGAAGAGGCCATGCAAGCAGTCCAAGTGGTCCCCAGTGAATATGGCTGTCCCACAAGTCTCAGCAGTCCATGTGACTGGGACTTCTACTGGGGGTCAACATCTTCTAAAAGGACAGACATATTTTCCAAAAATCTTTTTCAGGCTTATGCCCTTATAAAGGTTGTAAAAGTGAGATCACAAATATGTCACTCAAATTACTATACCAACAACTATCCTTAGTAAATGCATAATTGCCCAGGAGAGATGATGTTGATCTTTTAAGGATGAGATTAGTGTTTTCTTCTAACGATCTAATAAAGCATTGTTTCTTATATATTGATTCACAACCTGCCTCAAAGTTTAAAGAACACTTCAAAGAAGCTTATTGATGGATCCAGTGTATCTAGATAGAAATAACTTTAAATTAATGAGACCAATGTTGCAAATAAAAGACAAAAATGAAAATTTGGGGTAAAGAATGAATGTAGCTTGCAGAGCATACACAGGGAAATTCTATACACTTGATAAATGAGTCTCAAAATTCACAAGAATTATAGTGTGGAAAAGGACAAAAAATTCCTGTCCATAAAATGCAGAAAACCATAGCATGGGTGTCTTTGCAATTAGAAAAATTAAATCAGATGACACTTGTATAGTACTAAGGTGATTTCCTTAAAAAGATAGCAAACATTTAGCAAATTTTGGTTCTTGTTAAAAACACATGGATTTTCTGACATGGAAGCCAGAGAGAACATACTCTTCAGGTCCTTCCTAAGAGCATCAGCTGTGTGTTGGGTAATTCTTCCCAACTCCCGTACAGGAAATAGAGCAATGAGGTCCAAGGAGTTGTTTCTCATGATGTCCTCAGAAAGGCCCAGGTGCACTGCTCTAGAGTACAGTTCAGGGAAAATTCTGCCCACATCCCAAGAAAAGAGCCCTCTGATAGCCTCATTTTTACGTATTTTGAAGCTTTGTTGCCGGGGATATAGCTTAGCAGCACAAATGCCTGCTTGACAAGTGCAAGGTCCTGAGTTCAATTTCTGGTACCAAATTAAAAAAAAAAAATCAAGAGTGAAGCTTTGTTATTAGAAATATATGTTTTCAGGAATGTGGCCCTTTTGATGAATTAATCACTTTATCAATATGAAATAGCCCTTTATCTCTTATTATTTGTGTTGGCTCTGAAATTTACATTTTCTATTTTAGTCACTGCACCTTTTTAAAAATTAGTGCCCGTATGGAATATTTTTCTATATACTTTCACTTTATTTATAAGAGTTCAAAACAATATATTTTCATTTCTCCATCTGTAGCATCATATTTATTTCCTTATATGTTATAAAACTCACACTATATTGATGTTACTTTTGTATGAAAAATCAAATATCTTTTAATGATATTTCAATAAGAAAATTAATTTCTTTTACATTTGCTCACATAATTAGCATTTCTGGAGCTTATTCATATCTAAATTTTTACCTAGTACTATATCGTTCCCTTCTGCATAAATGTTATTTTTAAAACATTTTTTGTAATGAAGTTCTGCTAGAGATTAAAAATTCTTCTTTTCCTCCTCCTCCTCCTCTTCTCCTACTCCTCTTCCTCCCTATCTTCCTCTCACCCCTCCTCCCTTTCCTTCTCCTTCCCGTAATTCTCCTTCATTAGATTTTCCCTCCACTTCCTTTTCCTTTCCAGAACAGGGTGTTGCTCCATTCACCAGGTTGGCCTCAAATTCTATGGATAAAGTAATCCTTCTGCCTCAGCCTCCCAAGTAGCTGCCACTACAGGTGTGCACCACAGATTCCAGCTTGTTTGGGATGAATTCTTTCAAGGGGTCTGTTTCTAAAAATGCTTTCCTTTCATCTTCAGTTTTGAAAAATATTTTGTTGGCTTAACAGGTATTTCTTTTCTTTTAGTACATTAAAAATATCCTCTGACTCATTTTAAAGAATTGTTTCATACTCCCTCTGATCTGCACTGCTTCTGATGAGAAGTCCGCTGTCATTCTCATCATTGTTTCTTTGTGCCCATTATGCCCTATTTATATAGCTGTTTTTAGAGTTTTTTTTTTCATTACCAGTGTTTCTAATGATTTGATAATGATGGAATTTGTTATAATTTTTTTTGTGCTTCTTTTGTTTAGGCTTTGTTGATATTCTTAGATCTCTTTAGAGTTTTTAAAAATTGGGAAAATTTCAGGTGATTGTCTCTTGCAATATCTTTGATTTTTACCTGTCTCTCACAATATCTTTGGTTTTTCCATTCAAAACACATGTATATAGTCTACTAACTGAAGTTATACCAAAATCAATTGAATTGTTTCACTCTTTTTTCTTGGTATTTTATTTCAGATAATTACAATTGCTACATTTGCAAGTCCAAGAAACTTTTCTTCTCTGATGTCCAATCTCTTGGTTACCCCATCCAGTGTATTTTTCTCTTCCTACACTGCAGGTCTTCTAACACATTCTGTCATTACTTCTATATTCACTCTTTCTTCTAGCTTGTTGAACATAGGGGATACACTAATAGTAACTGTGTGTCATGGTAACCGTATCACCTGTTCTTTTTCTACATCAGATTTTGTGGATTGATTTTCACCTCATTTATGAGTCGTATTTTCCTGCTTATTTCCATGACTGGTAATTTATAGTGCAGTCAAATATCATAAATTTTTCTGCATTAAATGCTAGATATTTGTGTTTCTTTATAAATATTCTTGAAATCTTTTCTGGTAAACAGCTATGTAAAAATAGTTTGACCTTTCCATGTCTTACTGCTCAGCTTTGTTACCTCAGAACAAAATTTAGGTTAGGGCTAACTTTCCCCCAACAGGAAGACAAAATACTTCTGAACACCTTGCATTATACCCACTGAATTATGAGGTTTTCCACTTTGGATAATGATAACAGGAAAAGTTCTTGGTCCTGTAGGAGTCCTGAGATTTTCGTAACTATTTCAGATCTCTCAGTTCAAAGCCTTGGGTATTTTACTCATGCACAAGTGCTGACAAATCACTACTGAAGACAAGGGACATGCAGTACAAATACCCAAACTATTCCTCTCCTCTCCTCCCCTCTCCTCCCCTCTCCTCCCCTCCCCTGCCCTCCCCTCCCCTCCTTTCTTTTCCCATGCTCTGCTCTGAGAACTCCAGTTGCCCATCCTCTTTTAACTCATAAGAACTCAGCACAACCCGGATTTCCCCATTCTGCACCACAGTCTGGAAACTCTTTCTAGAAAGCAAGCTGGAGGCAATTGTCTGATTCACCTAGTTTGTTTTCTTTGTCTCAGGGACCGCCCTTCTTCCCTACTTGATGCCTTATATCTTGAAAAACATTATTTATTTTATATATTTTGTATGTTTTTCTTTTCCTTTTATCTTTTCATTTCTTTCTTTTTTTTAAGTTCATCCAGTAAAAGGGTAGCTCTGGTTCATATTATTCCATCTTGTGCAAAAGTAGGAATCCTGATGTTCTAGTCTCAGCTGATGGATGAAGTCAGACATTTTATTTCAATTCTAAGAGCCAGCGAAATGCACTTCACCAAGCTTTGTTCTCCTCTGCAGTGGTCCCCTAATAACCTGTAGTTTTAGTTCAGTCATGTGCCTCTCTCTTGCTTGGCTCTTGCCCTTTTACTCTCCCTCTCTCTTCTCTTTCTCTAACTTTATCACTTTCTCTTCCTTTTATTCTTTCCTCACTCTTTTCCTCTTTCTCTTTCACTTTCTTCTCATTCCTCTTGAACATTCAGCCACCATTCCCAACCAGCAGGTAACAAATTGCAGGCAAGGATCTAGTGAGTGAAAATGAGTAAGAGAAGATCCTGGCTCTCAGTAAGCATCTACATTTTTTTTTCTATGTGTACAATTTTCAAAATTTATATGGGACAAATTAGAAAATGCACATTGTTGTTTGCCTGAATGTAATAAGAAGAGTGTGCACTTTGGAATGAGAATGTGTGACCCTTTAGCATTGATTGATTGTAACCAGGTCCTTGGGTTCAGGTCCTTTGGTTCTCCATTTCTTTCACCAGAAAGAAGATAGAGAGATAGATAGATAGATAGATAGATAGATAGATAGACAGATAAATCTAGATAGATAGATAGATAAAAGAAACATCCTTCAGAGGATTGTAGTGAGCGCTAAATGAGGTAACATGAGAGAAATGCTCATCACAGCATCTAGTACATAGTAGATGTTCAATAAATGTTGGTTTCCCTCTCTCTAACCTCTCTTTCCCAGGAACTACCCTCTTTGCCCTTAGTGAACTCTTGTAATGACCCTCTCATGGGGTGATGCCACCACCACAACAATGTTTCAGGGATGCAACTGAAAACCAGCAGCATGAGGGTTTTTGTAAAGTAGGACTAACAAATTGTCACCTGACAATCACAGAGGCATTTACTTCTTTTTTAGTTCTTTATCACACTACTATTGCAATAGATTACCTAAGTAAGCAGAGGTAGGGAAAAGGTTGCAATCTAAGGTACAAAAATGTGCCGCAAGTTTAGACGCATTTTTTTCTGGTGAGATTGACCCTCTACTAAGTTGTTATAAAAAGAGAAGGTAACCAAGCAGACACACAAGACAGGAGACCTTCAAGGTCAGAGAGCATAAGAACATAGAGCTTGAGACACTGCAGTGGCCCTGTCATGGCAATGAAAATGCAAGTTTAAATTTAAGCCATCACCTTTTTCTACCACACTCTATTGCTTTTTCTTCCCCAGTGGGCCACCTCCTCCTGCACCTTTAAGCTTTTGACCTTGCTATCCTCTCTGCCTGGAGTGTCCTTCTCCCTTCTTCCTAGACTAACCTGGCACCTCTCTAAAACCCAGGTATAAAATTACCTCCTCAGAAACTTCTGAGTAGTCTGCTCTTGTCCTCTGGGCTAGACTAGGTCTTTCCAAAACTGCAGTAACTTAATGTGGAAAAGGAAAAAATAAGCAGAGACCAATTAAGGTAAATTTATCTTGCAGTATAGTTCAGCTCATATGGAAATCTGGAATGATATTGAGATGCAAATCTCTAAAAGGATTCTGGACTACAGAGAGCTTTTCTCATAGGATCAGAGTCCAGCCTGCACTTAGCTGCCTCAGTATAGGGGAGTGGCTCAAAGGATACCAAGGCATCGCAAGTGCTGGGTGTAGGAAACACACACAGGCAAAATATTATTTAGTTATACATAATAAAGTGGCCTCTGCTGAGTGCCACAGATACACCAATGCACAGCAAAACTCTTCTGACACCCCCCTCTTTAAGGGGCACCACCCCATTTCGGTCCCTGCTTTTATGACAGGTCAACTGCAAAGACCAGAAAACTGCACAGGAATATTGCAAAGGCCTTACAATTAAGAGGCCTTTTTTCTTTCTTTTTGTTCTGGAGGAACTGAGCTCTCACTGCACGAAAGTAAATCCTATACGACGTGGCTCAAATTCATACACACGCACATGCTCACAGCATACAAATGTGGGAGAGAAGAGTCACGGGCATGAACTCATTATGCAGACAGATCATTTGCACATCCAATTAGGTGAGAGAAGAAATCAGAAAATCCAATTACTTCATCTCAGGTATCCTAGGTTGTTATTCCCCTCCTTTCTTATTTTCAGAGCAAAACCCACTCTGCCTACATCTGTGCGTATTAGGTGTTGTGTAATTTGCATCTAGAACTCCTTGCTCACCTTCCAAATTGGAGTCTTCCCCTTCAAGCCCTTTCTTCCTTCAAAAGCATAATACATATTAGAGGTAGATATTTTCTCAAATGAAAAAAAAATTGTCAGAGATGAGTTATGTTGTCCTTATTTCAACAATGGTCGGGTGGGATCTTAAAACACTCATTTTGCCAAGTATTTGTTTATTGTCCTAATTGTTGTAGAACTGTGCCAAGATGACTAAAATAAACCGGCAATAAACAAGTGAAGCCAGTATTTTTAAAAATCTTCTTAATGAATTAAACAAATCTGTGTGCGATCAGGGGTGAAACAGGATGGACGCCCAATTCATATTTGCACTTTGATTCCAGCTCCTACAGCCTGGGTATCAGTCAGCCCCCAAATGACAGGCATAAGTGACAACTGACCTTTTATGATGGGGGTAAACATGAACAGAGGCCTTGTTGCTTCCTCATAATTTAATGGCCATTAGCCATGCTACAAACTTGGGCACTAGAGGAAACCACTATTTTAAAATGACGATTTTCACTGAAACAGCTCAATGCTGGTGTAATGCACAACATATCCCAACCATTTAGTTGAGGGCTTAATACAAAATACATAAAAGTATTAATTTTATAAACACACAAATTCAAATATAAATATATATTTTGAAAATTATACCAGCATAATATGTAAGAGAATGTAACGCTGAGGGACCTCTACTGGGAGTCTTTCAGCTGTGCAGTATCCCTGAAACAGCATCACTTCCAGCAATGTAAGGATAGGTTAATATCTGAGAAATCAATCTATCAATGAAATATACTACATTCATAGCTAGAAGAATAAAGCATCTTAGCACACCAGAAATGGAAAGAAATAGAAGCTACTGAGATTGACAAAATGTATGCACCAGAATCTACAGCAAGCTTTATAATTACTGGGAAAATTAGACATTTCCTTCAGTTGGAAAAATGACAAGAATTGCTGTGATTACTCTTAATGTTTAACATAGAGGTCCTTGCCTGTGTCTTAAGAAGCTTATACACAAGACATGTGAGCATAAAGAGAAAAATTGTCAGTATTTGCAGAGGACATGTCCATTACTGATACACAAAGATTTTGTAACAAATTTCCTAAATGTATAATCACTTACAAAAAAATAAATCACATTTTTTCTACACAAGCAATAATTACCTAGAGAATGCAATTTTAAGAAAAAATTCACTTCTAAAATTTATGAACTAATTAGGAATTAACAAGTTATATACAAAATTTCTATTTTTAAAAAATAGAAGTAATATTTTTAAACTCTAATAAGAAATATAAAATAAGATCTTTGTTGTCTAGATAATGCCAAAGCAAGGACATGGGAACTGGTGATGGGAAAATAAAGAGGAGTAGCTATAGGAAAGTTATCAGACGAAGCATGCAATCTTGCGTTTGGGGTGATACCCTCAAGAGCTTCACTCAAGTTTGTGAGAAGACATACGTGATAAGAATGCCAGTCATAGCACTGGGAAGCCCTAAGCAATCTAGGTGTCCACTCCTGCCCAGGTATTGTAAAATATATCCCAGGTGGAGCACACTGCAGCCACTAGAAGTGAGAGACTGAAAGTACACACTGCAATATGGTAGGTTTTAAAACACAGTGCTGAGTAGAAAATAATAGCATAAATGCCACAGTCCAATTTGTGTAAATTAGGAAACATATCTATAAACAATAATATCTATTTTACAGCAACACATGCTGATAATCAGATACAATATAATAAGATACTTCATATGATCCCTTTAAGAGAAAGGTGGGAGAAGGCAAGGGAAATGGGGAGTAGGGGCAGGAGGATACCAACTTTGAGGCCAGCCTGGACAACTTAGGAAGGCCCCATCTCGAACTAAAAATAATAATAATAATAAATCAAAAAGATGGGGATATAGCTCACTGTGAAGGTTCAACTTTCTATTTCTATCGCTACCAGTGAGAAAGAAGAGGAAGAGGGGATGAATGGACAGATGAATGAATGGGTGAGGGAATGGAAGCATCTCTTAACTCTCTGATGTTGACCAATGCACCAGGCACTAAGGAGCACAAGCAACCCTCAGGTCTGACGTTAGTATATATTATATGATTGCTTCTATCTGTGCTAGGATATATTTTAACTACCAAACTAATACATTAAATATATCTGATTTCCTTTCAAAGAAAAAAGACAAGTGCTTTTAAAGGAAGCCTATGACTTCTTTTCCTTCCACACTTAGAGAAAAGGAATCAAGCTCATACACTTCTCAAGGACATTTTCAGCATTTAAAAAAAATGTATTCAGCAATACTTGGTCCTGCTTTGAGAATGTTTGATGGCTACAAAAGGAACTGTAAATAGATTGAAAAGAGGGAGAGAATAAAACAAGAGAGGGAATGGATAAAAAAGGAACATAGAGCGGGTTAGCTCAAATCAAAACTAAAATTAATAGTACCACTTCCTTGTCAGATTTGAAAAGTCTGCACTGAGGTGTACAGCTGAGTAGAAAATCATTTCCTGAATGCACCTATGATCCGACCTGCCCAGTGCAACATGGACTTAGAAGCGCATGTCCTGTGACTCTCAGCCTTTGGTAGGCCCTTCCTTGCTTCCCTGCTATATGAGCAGTGCACATGTGCGTGGATTTAGGGAGACACTTTCAGGACTGGCTGCCTGGCCAGTTCCATCTGCGTTGCTCTACTCCCATCTACTGATAAAAGGCTGCTACTTCTCCTGCAGCTGTGAGTCAGGCCTGTGCGCCCAGCGAGCCCTAGCCTGAAAATATGCAGGCTGGAATGTGGGGATTCACTTTTGTAAATCACTCCACCTCAAGGTTCTCACACCAGTAAGTGTGTGGGTGCTCCAAGAATAATTAACAATATTCTGGCTTACTGATGGGATGAATTACTGTTTCCTATTATTTATTTCACTTTTGACAATCAAAGAAAAGACAATTATCACTTGAAGTTGTTTCCTCTTCTTTCTTCTTTCTTTTTCCAAGAGGGGTGTGAGTTTAATTAGGAAAAGATATCACACGTTTTGTGGTGGTATTCAAAGCACATCGTTAGTCTAAATGTTGCTAGCTAACAGATACTTATTTCTTTCTTTTCCTCACCAAGGATCCTCTTTCACTGGCTAAAAAGTGACATGGATATAGTAGTAAATGATGCTTAGGAAGTGGTCAGCACCCTTCTTGGGCAGGGCTTTCCAGCTAAGAGCAGTGGCAAATGGACTTCCTAAAGTGTTTGTGAGTGCTGGGATAAGATCTTTGATTTGGTTCAAGAAACAGCTCCACTGAATCATCACAAAAGGCCTTATTTGATTAAATGGCAGTCATTTGAGCAAGAAATTACAGCAAAGTTTGGTTGGGTTTCCATGCACATTTCCCTTGCTCCACAAACCAAAAAAATAAGGCAACTCACTTTTAAGTATCCTCTGCGAGATTAGCTTAGTCTAAAAGAAATTAAATGTCATCACCACTCTTCAATCAAAGTCAGTGTCTCACCTCTTCTGCTTACCCTTCCATCAAACCCTGACCAGAAAACCTGACACCAAGCTTCCCCTCGCAGCCTGGCTAATCAGGAACGTGGTTGTTCCACCTACAGCCTTGGAGAAAAAGGGACAGCAGAGACACTCCAAAGAAGCGACCTCTATACGAGAAGGATCCAGGAAAGAAGTCAGTGGCAACTACCATGAAGCAAAAGAGACCGTGTACTCTTTGGATATTATTGGTCCACAAGATGTCTGGAGGTTTACATGAGAAAACAGAAGTCTCAAGTGTTGAATGTCAGGCTGAACCTAAATTAGCCAGTTATGATTAACTGGAGGGCAGAGAGCCCTGTTGAGATAGTAGAGAAAAGCCTCGTAAACAACTTAAATAGAATAAGCAGAGTTCCCCATTGTAAAGATGTGTGGGTCATTCAAAGGCAAACCCTAGGTTGCATCCTATGCTAACCGAACTTCACAAGCTCAATTCTAACAATTTGGAAAAGGGAAAGAGAGGACTTGATGGGAAAGAACGCTGCTGCCATTTCACTCAGGAAGTGACTGTCCCAGAGGAAGAAAGAGCTAGAACAAAGAATTCTGTCTTTCTCAACTCAGATGTCAGGATTTTCATACATCAAGACCTACTAACTGAGAGTTGACAGCTTTACCTGATGCCCAGTTAAAGAAACAATGGTTTATTCTAAGGCATGAAGAAAAGTGTGTTGTGCTGGATTTGTGGGCAGTTTATGTGTTGGTCTCCAAAGCTATAATTCCCTGAAGCACTTAGGATGAGTGACTTGGTGGGGTTTTCACTATTTAGCTGATGTTAGAACCCAGGCTCACCTACTGGGCTTAGCTCCTACAATCAGCCTTTCTGAGCCCAACCTTTCTCTTCATCAGACACAGATCACAGAAGTACATTTCTGTTGAGGAAATTAAGTGAGGGGACCTGCACAGGGCCTGACAAACACCGGGTGCTGCTCATTCCTTTCCATGAAAAATCAAGAGACCTGGATGGACTGGGACTCCATCAGCATGAAGAGCCTGTTTTCCTACCATCTGAGTCATGGTGTTCTTGGGTGAAACCAGGTGATTGCATTTAATGTGTTCAAAGCTCCTTCTAGCCTTGTCCTTGCTTGACCTGCGAAGTCAGTCACCTATTCTATCATTTTTCAGCTCACCTGTGTGATTTGTTGTTATAAGAATATCAAAGTTGATGTAAATAACCTTAGATACCCTGCAGCTTTTCAAAAAAACTATTACAGGATCCCCCCTGAAGAAGAAACTTAAAGTCCATTTATTTGTTGAAGGTTTGCTCTGTGCCAAGTACAAAGCCTTCTTTTAATTCTCACACCACCTCTGGAAGGAGGAACCGTTTTTATTCCCAGACACCTGGGTAGAGAAACTGAGGCAGAAAGCCTTTAAAAATTTGACCATAGATTTCTTAGCTTAGACAGTGGAAGGGCTGGAAGTAAATCTACTCTTTTAACTAGTTTCACATAAGAATTTTCTCTGGGTTAAAATATCCAGTGAACCCATTTCTTCTTTTTCTCATTCATAGACTAAGAATGGTCATACCTTTAATGCTATCTGGATGATTAAGGGTGAATTGAAAGTGTTTCTGGTTCCAGATGGTGGAATGAGTGCATCCAATTGCATTCTTGTTCAAATATTCCCATTGGAAATACCATATAGTAATATCAAAGTAAATAAATCCAGCACTACAATATGCTAAGAAAATAAGGCTGGAATGGCAACACAGTCAGATAACATAGATAATTTATTATTTTTATTTTTTTTTATTTTAAAGAGTAAAAGAAGGATAACATAATAATAGGGGGGACTTAGCAAATTACAGACAAAATGGTAGGAAATTATCAATGGTTATCGTTTTACATATTATTATCTACAAAATAGTTTCTCAGGAAAACAAATAGACAAATAATAGTGAGTTAGAGACAAAAGAGGTAGGAGATTATCAAGAGTTGTTGTACTATACTTTGGTATCTTCAAAGTGGCTTCTAAAGAAAATAAATAGAGCTATACATGAGTGACCTATTGAAAAATCATTAACTATTCTCAATGGTTGTTGTAGGAAACACATAATAATAAACATACATCCATTTATGAAATAGAATAGGAACATTACAAACTTTGCACAGTTATGGATAGATTAGTAGGAAAATATCAATGGCTGCTGTAATACATGGTGGTATCTTCAAAGTGGTTTCTCAGGAAGACAGAGATATGCAAGAAGGATCTAACAAGTAGTTACAGCCTAAGGGTTGTCAAAAATAGCATATTACCTCCTCACCAGTGACTCCTTTCACTGAGGTATGATGGCTGGAAGGAAGGTCAGGATTGAAAAGAAGGACCGAGAGACTTGCACCTGTGTCTAGCAACAGGCTGTTTTCTTGTTCCTCCATAGTCATGATTACCCAGGACTCCTCAATGGAGATGACGGTCTGGCCAGAGGGAGAAGGCACACCATGCCCCAAGCCCTCTCATTCCTGTTGGACTAACTGGTAGCATGGGTCTGAGCTCTGGGGCCTCCACCTCAGAGGGCAGACCGATCTCCAGTAGTCTCCTTTGCATCCAGGGCATGGCCCATGGGGCCTCTTAGGGCAGTTCCTCTTGAGGTGGCCTGGCTTTTAACAGTGGTAGCAGATGAATGCAGTTGTTGAGTTCTTCTTGGGGCCCTGGGGCCCCAGGAATCAGACCTGGGATCTGTTTCTCTTAGTGGTGCAGCAAAAGCAGCTGCTTTTTCTTGGTCTCTTTGTTTTCTCTCCTTGGCCTCCTCCTCATCATGGCTATAGAATACTGAGGAGGCAATTCTTTTTTTTTTTTTTTTTCTCTCTGGTACCGGGAACTGAACTCACGACCTTGCGCTTGCCAGGCAGGCGCTTTGCTGCTGAGCTAAATCCCCAGCCCCTAAGGAGGCAATTCTTACTAACATCTCAAGTGAGCTGACTTGGGTGAAAGCCATTCTTTGTAGCTTTTTCTCTCCAGCTTCCCATTGCTTTGGGTCCCCACAACCAGTTAGTGTCCTCTCCCCAACTGTCAGCACAGGCAGCAGGAATCCTGCTGCAGACTTCTCCGGAGCTCCACCACAGCCTGTACTGTCAGGGGAAGAATGGCTTCCAATGAGTCTCTGCAGGTATTGTGCAAGGTCCTCCTGGTTTACAGCTTTCGAGCGGCTCTCGTGACCCCAGTCCACTGGACGTCTGACTCCGTGGGCTTAGTCTGCATTCTCATGTTCTCTGAGTCCTTGTTCAGCAGCTGCTCCTCCGCTGGCTCTGGACCTTTCTGGTTCCCAATGGCAGGAGCAAGAGTGGCCCATTGTATGGCATGTATTCCCAGGGACTGTTCAAAGTTTCAATGATTCACACACATCCGTGGGTGGGCAACTGCAGTCAGTGCATGGTGGGCCAATTGTGCCACTGTTTCTCTGTGTCATGATAGATTCAATTGAGCGGCGGCGGCTGGCCTAAGGGCTGGCGTGCAACAGCGCTCGCTGCCGCATGGCTCCCCATGTGCTGGGGGCCCACCATCCGGGAGCCACCAGGCAGGAAGCTGGCCAGCCGGAAGACTGGCGCTCCCCACCCGTGGCTCCCTGTGCACTGGAAGCCCTCCTTCCGGGGAACGACGAGGTCGGGAGTGAGTCGCCAGTCCAAAGACCCCAAAGACCGGTGCTCCCCGCCCGAGGCTCCCCGTGCGCTGGGGGCCCACCATCAACATAGATAATTTAAATTTAAAATAGAAACTAAAATACAGAGATTTGATTGGTTAACTGAGATATTTCTTTTTAAAATTTTAGAAAGACAGCACCAATACACACAGAGGAGACTTGAAAGGAAGATGGAACCAGCTTTTGGGAGAGGTAGAAATGCAAGGAACAGAAGGGGAGAGGGTTCTTGGGTGGGTTGGTGGGTCAGTGCCCTCCCTCAGACCCCGAGATTTCTCTGTTTAGTTTCTAGGCAATGGAATCAAGGTTCATTCCCTGCAAGACAGTGTACACTAAAAGCAAGTGGCTGAGTTCCCAGGAGAGAATGTGGGTTCCAGGGCGGATGCTGCATCCTCACTGCACAGCTCCCCATCTTGCAACAAGGAGGGTGATGCAGGAAGGGGTGTGGCCAATCTGCACACCCCAAAGGGAAGCCAATAATTTGTCCTACTGCCCTGTGCTATGGTCTGAATATTGGTGCCTTCACAACATTCACATGTTGAAGCCAAACCTTCACTATTACAGCAAGGGCACAGGAAGGTGATTAGATCTCAAGGCCTCTGTCCTACAAAGAAGGAGTCCGATTGTGCAATATGGGGTTGCAAGAAGGCACCACCCATAGGAGTGGACCCTCACCAGACACCATGTCATCTGGCACCTTGATTTTGGGCTTCCCAGCCTCTGTAATGGTGAGCAGTAAGTTCTGTTGTTTGCAAATTACCCACTCTAGAGGTTTGTTACAGCAGCCTGAACATACTCAAACACCGATGTACAGATAGAGAAATGCTCAACCACACAGGGAAAATGAGCCAGCGAACTGCATTCACCAATTTATTTTTCAGTCATACATAGGAAAATTCAGCCAAGAATCAGTGGGTAGTTGAACAACACAACATGGAAGAGAAAAGTTAAAATGAACAGAGAGAAAAAGATGTCAAAAAACAGGAGATAACTGTCTATAACCCCACAAAAGCCCCAGCTTGCTGAATCCATTAAAATAAAAATAAGAAATGGAATGGAAAGAGTTCTTGGAAATTAAAAACATCATGGCTGAATTTAACAAAAGAAGGATTGGAATATAAAGTCAAATAACTTGTATCACATTGTACCACATCACAAAGGAAAAAAGGAATAACGTAGGTGATCAATCCATGAAGCTCAATAGCCACCTCCTTTAAAAATTGGAAGGGAAGAAATTTACTAAAACTTAATTTTAAATTATCAAAGAAACGTGAAACTTCTGATTGAAAGATCCTGATGACTTTTAAATATAATAAATAAAAAATATAAAGAAACCTCCGAATTCAAGTATGAACAAACTTTAAAGTTATTAGAGACAGACATAGAAAAACGTCTATTTACAAAGAAACAAGAATCAGACTGGCATCAGAATTATCATCAAAAAATTAACTCCTAAGAAATAATGGGAGTCATGTCTTAAGACTTATATAGGGACATTATTTTAAATCTATATCCACTCAAAGCAGCAGTCAAGAATGATTATTTTAGTACAGATATTTTTAGATAGGCAGAAAATACAAAACTGTTGTTAAATTACTTGAAAACACACTCCAAAAATTGGGATATACACATAATGAGAGAAAACAGAGAATAACAAAACTAGAGGGGCTAACTTAGCATATAATAAATGAACTCCTGGCATCAGTGCTGTGCAACAAGCTGGGAATTCATCCAAGGAAAAAAGAAGTCACAGAGCACTTGGAAAAAAACTTTTAAAAAGTGATCCCATTCAACCATATGATTCAACAGCTTTAAGTTAATAAAAATATAATAGGGCATGTTTCTTGTCTCACTAAGGAAAAAATTAATTAGAAGCTTCAGTAAACTAAAAACAGTACATAAAAGGAAGTTAATACAATATGTTTTGAAAGAACATACATCATACATAAGCAAGAGTCCTTTCAATGACTAATATATAAAACCACTGCTGGAAAGACAAATTCAAATGGAATTCTGTTGGCGATTTTATCCGTTCACTTAGGTCTTACATTGATGCTTAGTTTCAAGCAATGATCCGTATAGTATTTTGCTCCTAAGTGAAAGGTAAAAGGAATTCAGAGAGATCCAAAAAGTCAGGCACACGGCATTCAAATTAAGCCTATGTTCCTGACACCATCAACACAGCAAGCTAAATATTATGGCTAAAGTCCTTTCTTTTTTTTCTTTTCTTCACTGGGAATCAAACTCAGGACCTTGTGTTTGCCAGGCAGCTTCTGTGCCACTCAGCTACATCCCTAGCCAAACACCCCTTCTGACTTTAAAATATTGTATGTATTTAGTTTTTATGTAGAATGTTCTTATATAGTTAGAGTGATCACTTATTTACAAATCTCATTAGATAACAGAGATTTCAGTTTGTTATTATTTTCAGTTTAAAGTTGTTTCAAACAGAGTTTATTGAAGGGAGTATTTAAATTATTATGCAAAACATTCTTTTAAAGTGGGTTATGACAAACCAACAGTCAACATCATACTAAATGGACAAAACTGAAAGCTTTCACTTTAAAATCAGGAACAAGGCAAGGATGTCCACTGTCACCACTCCTATTCAATATAGTGCTGGAAACATTAGCCAGAACAATTAGATAAAAGAGACAAATAAAAGGAATAAGGATAGGAAAGGAAGAAGTGAAATTATCCGTATTCACAGATGACATGATACCCTACATAGAAGACCCCAAAAACTCCACCAAAAGACTTCTAGAATTAATAAACAAATTCAGTAGCACAGCTGGATACAAAGTCAACACTCAAAAATTGATAGCATTCCTATACACAAACAACAAAGACACTGAGAGAGAAATTAAGGAAACCATATCTTTCACAACAGCATCCAAAAAACTGAAATCTGTAGGAATCAATCTAATGAAAGAAGTAAAAGATCTATACAGTGAAAAATACACTACCCTGAAAAAAAAGAACAAAGAGGATTTCAGAAAATAGAAACATATTCCTTACTCATGGATAGGAAGAACCAACATTATGAAAATGGCCATTTTCCCAAAATTGCTATACAGATTCAATGCAATCCTATTCAAAATACCATTAGTATATCTCACAAATCCAGAGAAAACATTCCTAAAATTCATCTGGAACCAGAAGAGACCCAGAATAGCAAAAGCAATCCTGGGCAACAGAGGCAAGGCAGGAGGCATCACAATCCCTGACTTAAAATTATACTACCAAGTTACTGTGATAAAATCAGCATGGTATTGGTAATAAAAAAAATAGACCACAAGATCAATAGAACAGACTGGAAGATGCAGCCACAACCACAAACACACTCAGCCACCTTACCTTTGACAACAGGGGCAAACAAGGTCACTGGAAGAAAGATAGCCTCTTTAATAAATAGTGCTGGAAAAACTGGCTCACTACATGCCAAAGACTGAAACTAGATCCATGTCTATCACCACATGCAAAACTAAAGTCAAAATGAATAAAGATCTAAATACTAAAACAAAACACTAAATCTCCTGGAAGAGAAAGTCAGAAAAAGTCTTGAAGACATAGGGGTAGGCAGAGAGTTCATGAACAAATACCAAATTGCATGGGAAATACTTCAAAGAATCAACAACTGGGATCTCATCCTACTGAAAAGTTTTCACATCTAAAGAAATCAACAACAGAGTAAAACGAAAATCCACAAATTGGGAAAAAGTTTTAGCCA
The DNA here is from genome assembly GCF_000276665.1 of Chinchilla lanigera. Taxonomy (NCBI): domain Eukaryota; kingdom Metazoa; phylum Chordata; class Mammalia; order Rodentia; family Chinchillidae; genus Chinchilla; species Chinchilla lanigera. The sequence goes on from NW_004955416.1 coordinate 25,774,402, forward strand.
ACTATCCCTCAGACGAAGGACTTCTATGTAGAACATATAAAGAATTTTTAAAAACTCAGGCCCCCCCAAATTTAAAGACCCAATACAACAATAAGCATCTGAGATGAATACACTGCTCAGATAAAGAAATACCAATGGCAAACAAATACATGAAAAATTTTCAATGTCACTAGTCATTTGAGAAATGCAAATCAAGAAACACTGAGATTCCATCTCACCCCAGAAAGAATTGTTATCACCAAGAAATTAATAACAAATGCTGGAGGGGCTGTGGGGAAAATGGATTCCTTCTCCACTGTTGGTGGAAGTGTAGACTGGTGCAACCACTGTGGAGATCAGTCTGGAGATTCCTCAAGAAATTAAGATTAGAGGTCCCATTCAATCCAGCTATTTCCTTTTTGGATATTTTTCCAGAAGAACGGAAAACATCATATCACATGCAAAACTAAAGTCAAAATGAATAAAGAAAAATATGTGCACCCATGTTTATAGCAGCACAATTTATAACAGCTAAATCATGGAAACAACCCAAATGCCCATCAACTGAAGAATGGATAAAAAAGATGTGGTTTCTTTATATAATGGCATATTACTCAGCTATAAAGAAAGATCAACTAGAGGCTTTTATAGGTAAATAGATGTAACTAGAGACCATGCTCATAAGTGAAATAAATCAGACCCACATGTGTAAACATTGTATTGTCTCTCTAGTGTAAGGACCTGAAAGTGTAAATAAAATCTGAAAGGTACAATAGATATTGTGAAAGGAAAGAAACTGATCAAAAGCAAAGAATGACTGGGATGAGGGAAAAGAGAAAAGAAAGAAAGAAGGGAAAAATATGAATATGAATATGTATATATATACACACACAAGATAGCTAAGATAATTGTACTACTAATTTCTACTGCATTATTGAAAGGAACAGTTAATGTTTAATTGTTTGGTCAATCTTACATGCCTATATTTGTTTATCTGTGTAACCAATTTGAAGATACCAATATGTAATACAACAACCATTGTTAATTTCCTATCACATTGCCTGAAATTCTGTATCGTTTTTATTGTTTTTATGTAGTTGTATTTATATCTGTGTGTTTGTTAATATGTTTTGGTTCTTTTATCTTTAAAATAAAATAAAAAAGAGTAAGTTATGAGATGCAGAAATAGCAGCCCTTAGTAAGCATACAAAGGAACTATTGTTGGTTCCAGGTCTTATTAGTTGGAATTAGTACCCAAACCTCTGTTCTGTGTCCAGTTAGATTTTAAATCTATGACCAGGTCCTTGTTTCTGTCTCTCTTTTCCTCTGTGTCCCTTGGTCTCCAGCTCCTGCCACATCTATACACCTCCTCATTTTCTCTTTATTCTGTGTTTGTTCCCATCTCTTCCTTTGAACTGTCAGTAGAATATAATCTAGAGTTCAGTTTTAAATTCTTCATCTTTCAAATAGTTTAATATTCACAATGATAAATTGTAATTCTGTTCTCAAAAATGTGAGTAAATGAACAACTGAATAAACAAGTGAATCAAACCTCTACACTGAGTTGGATATTCACAACAAATTTCAAAATAGTTTAAATTTTTCAGAAAATGTACAGATACTATAGAGTTCCCATGCACCCCATTCCCAGCCTCCCTTATTGTTAACCTCTTCCACTAGTACAGCACATTTATCATCATAATTAAACAGTAATGATACTTTATTATTAAGTGCAAGCCACACTTAATTCCAATTTCTTTAGTTTTTACCTGAGATCTATTTTCTGGCTTAGGGTACCATCCAGGAAGCCAAACTACATGTAGTCATTGTGGTGTTTCTTTCAGATTCTCTTGGATGCAGCAGTTTCCCACGACTTGTTTTAGATAACCTGGACAGTTTGAGGAGCACTAGTGAGGGATTTGGTAGACTCCTCCAGTAGAATTTGTCTACTGTTTTCCTTCAAATTAGATAGAGGTTATCAGTTTGGGAGGAAGACCACATAGGTAAAGCAACATTCTCTTCACACCATATCTGTGGTGCACACTATCAGCATAAATTAAAACTGCTTGTGTTGACATTTGATGTTGACTTTGAAGTAGTGTTTTCCCTACTGTAATTTTTTTTCCTTTTTCATCCTGCACTCTTTGAAAGAAAGCCACTATGTACAGATCAAGTGCTTGTACTTCAGCTTTTAGTTGATTTTCTTTTCCAGTGAGTCAGTGGCTATCAATACAAACTGCTTGTGTAGGCTTAAAGGACAGACAGGAAATGTGAACAAGCTGACCTAACCATTGTAGGCTGGAAACAATGTGGGACAATGGGAAGAGGGGTCCACTTGGAGTGAAAAGTAGCAGTAATTCTCGGTCCCCACAGGTAACTTGTCATTGACACTCTGAGGCCACTGGTGCTGTTCTACCTCCAAAATATGGTCAGATGACAATCCACATATGAAAAATGTGGTCCCTTCCTTGAGGAGCTTCTGTTGTGGTCCCTAAAAGAGTTCAACAGCAGCAGCAGTCTCTGTCTTGTGACAATTTCCACCTTCTGAGGCAAAACAGACCAGGCCTGGGCAGAGGGGAGCAGCAGAAAGACCACTTAGTACAGAATCCTAACTTCACCCTTAAATGTCATGCTAGGCACCAGGATTCACTGGATTGCAATAAATCAGATCATCTATCATAGGATTATCATAAGCAACAATTGAGATACTATAATTTGCTTCATAAACATGAGCATTCAGGGTAACAAAAAGTACCAAAGTAGAGCTCTCCAGGAAAATACCATGAGGCATTCCAGTGTTATTGAGCACTGTGGGATCCTTGGTCATTGCCAACATAGAATGGCCTCTTCCTACTTCCTGAAACCAAGTGGCCCAAGAATTAAGAACACTCAACAGATTTGTGCCTTGTGATCAAAGTCCCAGGTCTAAAATGTTTGTTAGTTTGAATGGAGCAAGGCATCTCTGAGCTAAAGCCCATCACAAAGTTGAATTAGAAAGCCTTTTAGGGTCTATTAAGGACCACGGCAGAAGCTCTTCAAGGAAGGGACGGCATTTTTCACATGTGGCTTGTCATCTGACCATGTTTTGGAGGTAGAACAGCACCAGTGGCCTCAGACGGTCAATGACAAGTTACCTGTGGGGACTGAGAATTAGTGCTACTTTTCACTCACAAGCACTTTGGCTTCTCTGTGTGACCATCTTCCAAAGAGTAGATGTGGGGAGCTTCCCTATTCCTGATCCAACGGCCAGATGGAAGAAAGCCTGATCAGCCCAGAGTGTGCCTCAGTGGAAGTCACTGTGAAAGGTATGAGAGAGCTGGCTTCAGGGTGATCTTCATCCTGCCAGAGAGAATTTCTCCAGATTCACTGTCCAATTGCCTAATATAGTTGTAAAAAATCTAGCATTTATTCAACAAAACATTTTTGGAGGGAAGCACGGTTTAAATTTCTATGTATAAAAATACCCTAGAAAGATACTTGCCCCCTTCCTCTGTGGCATTCTCTTGATCCCATTGTGGTTTCTGCTTACCCACTGTTCTTGAAAGCCTTTCGCCATTCTTCAAATGGCCATTGCTTTGCTATATCATCATAACTCACAGAGAATAACCAGATGTCTTTTCAGCCATTTGTCCACAATGACAGTAATATTTTATGAAAGGCAATCACAAGCAACGTGTTTGTGAATTTCATTTAGCAGACTGACTTTAAACAGTGAGGAGCAGAGGTCCAATTGTCCTCCAAGATAACCCAAGGGAGAGGGAGAAGAGTGAAGGTCTGTTGAAGACTTACTAAGTGCTACATACTGAAATAGACATTTTACATGTTATCCATTCATTTGCTTGAAAAACTGAGGGTGGATACAATGGTATTCAACAATACTCCCGAGGGACTTAAAATCTTAGGCAATTCCATGTGATAAATTATACTCTCGGGGGTAAGTCTAGGCCACTTTAGGCAGTAAAAACTGGAGAAAATCTAAGACATGAAGAATAATTCAAAGTAAGCAAAGCATGGGAACCAGATGAAGTCTGGCCAGGCAATCAGAAGTAGAGAAAGGGCAAAAGCAAAAATCCAACTATTTTTATATAAATGAATGTATGATATGATTGAACAATTTATACCTGATCTTTGTCACTTGATTTGTAAGACTTTCCATAGCCACTTCAATCCAAAAATGTGGGCATATTTTTAAATTATGCTCATAGTCAGTTTTTTCCATCTACAATTAGCAGAGCACAAATTACATACATACATATATAAATTAATTTTCATACATTTTCATATTTAATATCATAGCTGCCTCCATGACAGCAAAGAAAAGCATAAGATACTATTTTCATTTTGTGTCATCTCCACTGGGGCTTTGTAGACTTTATTGCATTTCATCCATTTAGTGCTAAATTCAAATGTGAATAAGGATAATAGTGTGCCCATTTTACAGAGAAGGAGATAGACTTCACAGTGTGCGTTCCACAGCTTGGGTCACACAGCTAGAGAACAGAGGATGAGACCAAGCTTCAGACACTCAGGCTCCCAGAAGTGATTATTTTTCTTTAAACAAAGGCTGTGCAAAGCTACACTAGCCACTTTGAGAAGCAGGGAGGTCTCTCTCACCAGGAAAACTCCCCAAACTCTGGCACTGTTGAGCATGGTGGGAGGAAGGTATTGGTATACTGTAGCAGAGCTGTAGCCCTCTTAGGAAGAAGCCTACAGGCAATGCCTTCTCAAATCCTTTCCAAAATTCCAAATTATCTGATTAGCAGTCACAGTAATCATGAATGCTGTTCACAGACATTCCAGTTCTCTCCTCCTTCTTGCCCTGTGGGAGGTAGGTGTGACATATGTCTAGTTTGGGCCAATGAAATCTAATCCAAGTACTGTGTGTCACTTAGAGGCAAGGCTTTAAGAGTGAGGCTCACCTTACTTTGCTCCACCTCCACTGCTTGGTGCTCATGATGGTGAGTCTTGAGATTAGATCTTCTTCAGCTTTGCTCTCAGCGATTCCAACAATAAGCCCACGCTCATCTGCACTGGTGTGATAGTTAACTGACTGTGTCAATTTGAGTGAAAAGTGAGCAACTAAATTGGATCAGTATTTTTCTTGTGTGGAAGACCCACTCTGGACTGTCCCTAGAATGGTATAAAAGAGAAATGAAGAAAGAAGTCTTGTTTCTGTTTTTTCAGAGGAACTCCGGTCTTCACCTTGGATGTTGCCTCCTGGTTTCCAGCGCAGATTCTTCAGCATCCAGAATAGACCTTCCAAGGAGTTGGGAATTTAGCTCAGTGGCACAGCACCTGCCTGGCAAGCACAAGGTCGTGAGTTCAATCCCCAGTACTGGAAAAAAAAAAACAAAAAAAAAACAAAAAAAAAAAACAGAACAGACCTTTCAGCCTTTCATCGCAGACCCTTTAGGTCTCCTGTTAGAGGCTAATGCAGGATGGTCCAGTGGGCTCCAGGCCTTCAACTGGACCCTTCGGATCTCCAGCATGCAGACAGCTTTTCCACCCTTCCACATCTTACTCTGTGGGTGGCCAAGGTAAGCCAATCTTGTAATTTCTTATATATTTGTATATCTTGCCTTGAATCTGTTTCTGTAGTGAGCACTGACTGACACAAGCGAACATGTAATATGAGCAGGAGTTAAACTTTGGGGTTTTAAGGTAGCATGATTGGGATTTTTGTTACACCAGCACAGCTCAGTCTATCCTGATTCATACCAGGGTTTTTTAGCTCTGAATTCTTCAGGCAACTTATATAGTTAGCAATCCATACTAATGAGTTTAAAGGTTAGTGAAGTTTCTTTCAAGTTCAGCAGGGGTAAGCTAGTGACACAGACCAAAGGAAACTCTTCCTAAATTGAGGGGTGACATATGACAAGACAAAAATGTAGCAGAGGGAGAACGTTTCCATTCACGGAGTGGAGTTACCACTTGAAATAACTTGGGCACAAAATCCAGTAATTTAGTGCTGCAATATTCTCTTATCTCCCAAGAGGAAAGTAGAGCACTTACTTTCTAGAAAAATATTGACCTTTTCTATCACACACAGACTAGCAGCAATTTAACTATGATTCCTGTAGCTCATCCCCCAGGACATCAGCTGTGCAAGGTAGAATATTGATTTTTATCGTTTTAAAAAACAAACTTGCTAAAATAAGCACAGTGGTGATGGTTTTATTTGGTTTGCTCTTGTGTTTAATGTGGGAGCAGGTTAAACTTGTTTTAAAATAGACAATGAATTATGGGATCAGGTTGATACGAAAGGTATGGAAGTGTTTGAACTTTCAGACAGAAAATCCACCAGGAATAACATACCACCACGTTATTTTGTATTGTGGGACAATGGATGCTTTAAATACAAATGAAGTTCAGTCTCTCTTCATGAACCTCCGATCTGCATCTCTGGGCCATTTCAGCAAAGCAGAAGATTCACTGGGAAAGAGGTTGTCTGGCGGCTTGGGTGGACCTAATTGCTCTTTCCAATGTCTGGTCCCACAGTCCCGCTTCATTGAAGCATCCTCAAACGCACAACCAGTCACAAGGACAGCAGACTCAGAGATTGTTGTGGCAGAAGAACTCAAGCACAATGGCTGCAGACATTGCACCGAGGTTGCAACAGAACATCTAAATGAGATCAATCCCCACCCACTTAGTTCATGCATACCGCTTCTAGTAATAAACTGGGCTCCCAAGCTGTAGCTGCTTTCAGCCAGCGCTTACCTCTTATGCTTCACTAGAGTTTATTTTGGTTCACCCAAGCAAGAAGTATAACACTGGCCAGACAACAAAAAAATTAATTGGAATCCTTTAGACAGTTTAAGTGGTTGCTTACCTTTAACATTTATTCTCCAGCAAAACTCTGCGGGTTCTGAGTAGGAGCTCCATTATACAGCAGGCGAACCTCTTACAGATTTGATTAATTTCAAACAAAACCGGGGAGTGCTTGGCTATCCCACGTGTTTAGGAAGTATGTTCTAGCATAAGTAGCTTCACCTTAAGATCTATGGGGATCATCTTTAACATAATCATTTCCCTCACCAGGCTAAAACTACTGCATAGCATTTATATTCTGATGTATTTTTACTTATGCTGCTACAGAACTGGCTCCTCTGTTTCCACAGAACTACAAACCTGCCCCCTACTTAGATGGAGAAGTTGAGGACAGAGGGAAGGAGGTAGCCACATGGAGACAGTATAATTGCTTTATTCTAGCAAACAGGAGTGTGTCATTCTATAGGCCTTTTCTATGTAATACAGTTGTTTTCTTACAGGGTAGGCTTGACCCAGTTCAGAGGCTCTCACAACTCTAAGCTTGTTAATTTCTTTTTTAGAGTGGTTGCTTAAGTCCATATCACCACTACTTCCTTTATTAGGGCCCCATGCTCCAGGCCCCTAGCCAAGCAGCTAACAACCAGCAACAGTCACTGTACCCTAGAGACCACAAAGTCTTCAAATCAGCCTACTCATCCAGAGCCCACGGGAACTAGCTAACCCGTACAGGTGCTCCTGTGCAGCTTCAGCTTGCTGTTACCCTTCGTAGGGGTTGGGAAGAATCTCCTGAGGGTTCTGCTTGGCAGCCTTCTCATTATCAACTATGAGTGACAAAGAGCTCTGCCTTTTGTCGATGTGTTGTCTGGGTTACTATGTTGTCTTCTGCCATCAAAAGAACCTTTCACATAACATAAAACACCCAGAGGAACTGAGTAGGTACATTTCTTCATACCATCCTTTCCCACATGACAGATACTAGACACACAATTCTGTCCCAGCCCTATCACCATTTAGGTGGCCCTGACCAATTGCAGTGGAAGCGTTCAAATTGCTTTTTGATTACTAGCTTATACAGCTAAGTAAACTCTGACCATATGCTACAACCAGTCAAATTAGTGGCTTCTAATTACAGTAGTAACTTCAACCTCTAGTCTAGGGACTTGTGGAAATCGTATCTTTTTCCACTGACTTTATTATGTGCATTTCCATCCACCTCTTTAAAGTCAGTATATAGCATGGTTCCTGTCATACAAAAACCACTCAATAAATGCATGTTGAATGAATGAGCTACAAAACAAATAATAGAAAACACCAGCCATTCATTTAGAAATTCAACACTTATATGACAGCTGTCTACTGTGTTCTGGGAGCTTGAGTTTCATAGGTGACAATGGCATTGTGCACTATCTTGTCTAAGAGGTTACTAGCAATATGCAAGTTATTAATTAGTTCTTCCTAAGCAGTAGGCCATTCAATGATTTCATTTAAAATGCTTTTGAATATAAGCCCAACCTCGTGAATGAAGCATTTTATGACCTCCCCAGCAGAGCTGATCATCCTTTCTCATGTCTCCACAGTAAATGTCACCCTGTATTACTTCCATCTGCTGACCTTGAGTTCTCTAGGAGGCAGGACCATCTCTACTGTATCTTCACATCCCCGATTCCTAGCAGAGTATGGCTCAGGACTTAGCAAGTTCTCAACAAGCACTGGTTGAATGAACAGAAAACAAATAAATGAATAAATTTCCCACATCCTCCTACTATATGGATACTGAGAAAAGATATGAATGCAGAGTAGATAAAACTACTTCTTCTTAGCGTGTTGTGGTAACAGACAGCTGGTAATCTCAGCACTCTGGGAGACGGAGGCAGACAATCACAAGTTCCCTCACAGCCTGGGCCATTTAGCAACTCAGCTAGACACTTTCTCAAAATAAAAAGTAGAAAGGGCTGGGAATGTAGCTTAATGCCAAGGCCCCAGCTTCAGCCCACAGTGCTGAGAAAAAAAGCATTTGTTCTCAGATTTGGGGTGGGGTGCTAGTGGGAATCGAACCCAGGATCTCACGCTTGCCAGGAAGGCGCTGTGCTGATGAGCCATATGTCCAGCCCTTGTTCTCAGATTTGAATGGATATCAGAATTTGAATGGATTTGAACGGATATCAGAATTCCCCTGGACTCACTAAAGCATGGTTCTGGACTCTCAGCATTTTCTCTGACTCTGAAGGCCTAGGAGGAACCCTGAGATTGAGCTTTGCTCACAAGTTCCCAGGTGATGCTGATGCTGCAGATTTATGGATCACACTAAAAGAAGAATTTGGTACAACTTTCTTGATGTTTCTTACATGCAGGAAACAAGAAGAAAACCATGAGACTGGGGATGATAACAAGTTTATTTAAAATATTCCATGATCGAACAAAAACCAAATTGCACGTGAAACACTTGAAAAAATCAACAACTGGGATCTCATCCTACTGAAAAGTTTCTCCACATCTAAAGAAATCACCAGCAAAGTAAAAGGAAAACCCACAAACTTGGAAAAAATTTTATCTGATTGTCCCTCAGACAAAGGGCTTCTATCTAGAACATATACAGAATTTAAAAATACCAGCCCCTCCAAATTCAAAGACCCAATCCAAACATGGGCAACTGGGATGAATACACACTTCTCAGACAAGGAGATACGAATGGCAAATCAATATCTGAGAAAATGTTCAACATCGTTAGTCATTCGAGAAATGCAAATTAAAACAACACTGAGATTCCACCTTACCCCAGTAAGAATGGCTAGCATTAAGAAATCAACCAATAACAAATGCTGGCGAGGCTGTGGAGAAATAGGAACCCTTCTCCACTGCTGGTGGGAATGCAGACTGGTGAAACCAGTGTGGAAATCAGTTGGGAGATTCCTCAGAAAACTAGGTCTAGCAGTCCCATTCAACCCAGCTATCCCCCTGCTGGGTATTTTCCCAGAAGATCTAAAAACATCATATCACAGCGATGTATGTGCACCCATGTTCATAGCAGCACAATTTGTAATTGCTAAGATGTGGAAGCAACCCAAATGTCCATCCACTGAGGATTGGATAAGAAAATTGTGGTACTTTTATATAATGGAATATTACTCAGCTGTAAAAGAAGATAAACTTGAGGCTTTTATAGGTAAATGGTCACAACTAGAGACCATACTCATAAGTGAAATAAATCAAACATACATGTGCGAGCACCGCATTGTTTCACTAGTGTAAAACCTGAAAGAGCTAATTTAAACTAGGAGATGTGATAGACATTGTGAATTGATAGGAAAGCACTCAAAGGTAAAGGGCAACTGGGATGTGGGAAAAGAGAAAGGAAAGAAGGAGCAAGTTAGTATGTATGTACATGCAGGATAGTCAACATGGCTGTTCTACTGTCTTGTATTTCTTTGCTGAAAGAAACTGTCAATGAGTCCTTGGTTGATAAGCATTGCATGTCTATATCTGTTTTCATGAGAAACCACTTTGAAGATATCGATATGTAATACAACAAGCATTGTTAATTCCCTACCACTTTGTTTGTAACTCCGTACTGTCTGTACTGTTCCTTTGATATTTTGTAAAATGTTGTCTGTCTGTTAATATTTTCCTCCTTTTATTTTTAAAATAAAAAAAAAATTCCATGATCAGGGCTGGGGATTTAGCTCAGTGGCACAGCACCTGCCTGGCAAGCGCAAGGTTGTGAGTTCAATTTCCAGTACCAGAAAAAAAAACAGAAAAAAAAAACAAAAAACAAAAAAACTAAACTATTCCACTATCAGTGCAGTGGAGAGAGTGAATGCGGGATGTCATTAACATCCTTCAAAATGAAGAGAACAAATCCTAACATACTCAGTGATTTGTTAGAGGTCAAATCATAAGTTGGCTGGACAGCAAGAAAGAAATGTATGTATAACCAAATGGCCTATAAAAATGTCCATGTCTTTGTTCCTAATAGACCTAAAATGGATATTACCAAATTTCCGTCAACAGTAAAGTCATTAAATGAAGTACATATTCTTGCAAAGGAATATCACACCGTAATTTTTAAAAGAAGAACTACAGCCATGTACAGCAATGATGCATCGATGAATCTTGCAAATATCGGGTAAAAGAAGTCAGACATAGCAGTATGCATTCCATTTCGGTCTATTTATACAAACTTCAATGACAGCCAAAATTAATCTAACCTGGAGGTCAAGATAGTTACTTTGGGAGAACACAGAAGGAAAATAATTGCAAGGGGACCCTAGAGAAGTTTCTCAGATGCCGTTGTATCCCAGGTCTGGTTGGGAGTGGGGGTTACTGATTGTGCTGGCTAGTATTTGTGCATTTCTCTGCCTATATATCATACTTCAAAATACAGATTTTTCTCTTAAAGGCAAAAAGAGTTTTTAAAACATGGTTGAAAAGAAAAAATAGAAGTAGAGCCAAATCCATGAGTGAGTTCCCTGGGTGGAAGCTGGCAGGGGATCCTCTTTCAAAACAGCACGGAGATGGTGACAAGTGTGTCCAAGAACCAGAAGAACAGAAATCGTGCCAGATGATTTCTTCCAGGCCAGTCTGACAGGCCCAGCAATGACACCTCAGAGCACCTTAGGAGCATGCTATCTAAGTTAATCCTTTACACAAGAATCATAGAACTGAAACACACCTCAGAAATTATTAAAGTCTGGAAGATTTTATAGTGAGATTTCTTAGTCTGTACAGGGTTTGTTCCAGTGGGAAATTGGTGAGAGGGAAAAGATGTGGGTTTTGGCTTAATTTCTTGCCTCTAAAAATCTGTTCTCATTGGATCATTCAGGAGTACAAAGATTTACTTAGGTCTAAATTCAAGAGAGAACGCAATTCTTTCTAAACTGCATTGTTCTCACGCATTTTTACAAAGTGCAAGGGAATCTTAGCAATCCGGAAATGTCGATGCCCATTTCCTCCTTGGGAGATGGGGACTATGTTTGTCCCAGGTGTTCCTGTAAACCAAGAAGCCCACCAACTCCATGGGCCACTGTACATCACTGGCTGCCTCCGAATTCCAGCCTAACTGATCTATCACAGTAAATGGTCGAGACAGTGCCACTAGAACTCTTCCCTTTTTACACTTCATAAAGCCCTGTGTAAGTGCAGGTGAAGGCAGTCATAAATATAAAAGCCACCAGAACGGAATGGCCTTTGATTCTTTGTTTATCACAGGCTAATTAAAACGCAAGCTGAACATAACTCAGTTCTTTAATGGAGTTTACCAGATGTGTTATAACTAGACCTCTGCTCCGTATGAAGTCTGTGTATAATAACTATAATTTTTTATTTAGTGTGGCAGCCTGCTATAGTGGAGGGTGTGTCTGTTCTTTGATTACAAGGTCCACATTTTAAGGAGCAGGAAGGAGGATGGTTAACTACTGAGAACACGTTCTCCGGGCATTGAAACTATGATTAATAGAAGTCCTGTCCGGGAGTGAATTCTTGGATGCCCTGCATACTATAGTTACACACAGTGCCAGGGACATATTTTCACTGCAAGTATAATTACTGACTTTTAAAAGTCACCTTTCATCCCAAGGAGCCCCACCACTCTTGAAAGCATTAGAGAGCCATTACAAATTACACTTAGAGTAATAGCTTCGACCGTTCAGCCGTCTCTTAAGAAACACTTTGGCTGCCAAGAGCAGAAAAGGTCAACCTTGCTGGGCTCTTCCTTCTTAGTCGGGAAACCATGTGGTCTTTTTCCAGGGGAGTGGCCCTGCTGAAGGGCCAAGGAATGCTAAGGACCTGGAACTGGCCATATGCTCCTATAGACAGTGCCTAGCGCAGTGCTATAAATTACTTAGGCACCCAGAGTGCACAATTCTACAATGCTATGAGTGCACCAGGAGGGTATCATCCCAACCGCCAGCGGTAGTACAGCTGCCTTCAAATGCCAACCTCTGAGTCAGAATATGCAAAAGCCACTGAACCCTGGGCTTCTTCCCTTGGGATAGTTCTACTTGTGTGTCCCAGCCCAGGAGCCCAAAACACACAACTCCCAAAATGGGATATGTCATATTCTTAGGAAAATCACCCATCGTTCTGTTTGGTAAATATCAAAACCTCAGTTTCATCTTTGATTCCTCTTTTCTTCCCTATACGCATGTATTTCTCAAATCTACCAGTGCTCTTTTCTTCTGACCAAATCTTTGGTCATTGTGTCTCATCTAGTTCAGATTATTATGTTATCTCATTCCCTAAAATAAGGGTTCTCAGAATAATAGTTGCAATTGTTTAATTTAGAGTTCATCACCAAGGCAAAACAAACCAAAATTTGAAAGAGTCAATTAAATCTTAACTTTATTTCCCATATGGTTCAAAGAAGGCAAACTACCAATTTTCAGTAATGTTTTTGATACAATTTTTGATACAATTAAATTATTCTGTATATTTTTTCTGTGTATTATTGTTATTATTTATATTATTATTATTATTAATTATATAACATTGGCTAGAAAAGTAAGCTTTCTGACAGCAACACACCGTTGGGAATGAACCATCATTTAAACTTTAAATACTCTCCTCATATCCACAATTATGATGATAAAAATTGACTTCCCTCCCCAAGGTATAAGAAGTAGTCAGATGGATTCTGAAGGTTATTGATTAATAGTAATGAGTATATGAAGTTAATTTCTTAAAAACATTTTCAAAGTTGGACCATAGTTTCTTTTTATAGAATTATGTAACTGTTGGCACGTGCACACACACACACACACACACACACACACACAGAGAGAAGATCCTCTGTAACATGTCTTTGATATCAACTTGGTGAGCCAGAGGGAGGTTGACACTCTGAGCTTCCTTTTTTTTTTCCATCTTTGTATTATGGACCTGAACCTCCTAATTTAGATTTCAGTTCCCACAGGTCTTTGGAAAAGCCATTCTCTTACACATAAAAAACGAGAATTAATGTTGAGTTCTTGTTGAATTCAACACTCTTAAATTCCATGGCGTCTGATTCTATAATGGGTAAATTTTATATTCTGTTCACATTGTTTCATTTTTGGAACAAGAGGAGAAAATGAAGCTGATGTATTTGTAACAGACAACTATTTATATGCTAGAACTCAGTTTTGCAGTATTATTTTTGCTCATGTTAAAATATAACTTCATTTGTCAAACAGTATAACATTCTAAAATCTAAATACTGGTTAAACTATCCATCATTTCCTCTTCTCGTTTGTGCCATAAAAATTATTGTTTCCTCCCAGTAGACTCAGACTTATCTGTGTCTTCAAAGAGACCTTCTCTGTGCTGAATGCCTGGGAATGCAGAAAAAGCAAGGCATGTCTCAAGCTTTTCCCAATCTCACAATCTGACAGTGAAGACAAAACTCTCCCAGAAGCAGAATCCTTACTACTGGCACGTGGGCTGAGCTGCTACAAGTCTTTTATCTCCATCAAGAAATCAGAAGGATGTTTAAATGCCTGCCTAATGATGTCTATATTCCCCAAGCTAAGCACACAAAGATGCTCAAGATATGTTAGTAAACAAGTCAATGAATAAGTGAATGAAACATGTCACAGAAATACAAGCAAAGCCCTGACTGCTCACACTGATCATGAAAACACCCTTATCGATTGAATCAGCCACTAGCCAGCAAGCATGCAAAATATTGACCCGAATCTTCTATTTTAATTCATATGTTAATGTGGGGGAACTGGGATTGAACAATCACACAGTCTAGCTACAAAACATCTCATACTTGTGAAAATTAACTTTGATTTTAAGGTTTAGCTTACAGTTTAGCAAAAACACAGACAACTTCCAGATGTTTTAACTGGTATGGATTTAAAGACTGGATTCTTTTTCTAAAACTATAATTAATATTTCTTCTGAGTTTGTTTAGATCATCTGATGAATCCAGCTATCGGAAAGAAATTATTTAGCCCACAGGCTTTGAAAACCAGCCAACAAACATCATCTTATGTAATCATTTGCCTTTCTGGGAAAAAATCCTGCCAGCAGTGTAAGGGTTAAGCAGTATTCCTGTCATGTTTGCCCTGAACTTGCCCAGTTAAATTGCAACAGCATGGGTCTCCATAATTATCTAATTGTTAGTGTTGTGCCTTTACGTAATTTATGATGTAGCATTAAAGTCTGACCCCGGGTTTGAAATGAAGTGCAGTAGTGCTGACATCCAAGCTCAAATTAGTAGGTAAGCACCCAATTAACGATTATGCTTCTGAGCTTTCATTTCCATCTGACCACACTGCTACGCTAATCAGTTTTCCAAGCCTTTCACCTTCTCCGTAACTAACAGCATTTTCCTGTTTTTTATATCTATGGATGACCTGCATCCTCATGAAAATATCTCCAAGACTACTCTCTTTGTGATTGCTTCCCCAAATGACTGTCCACAAGTTGGTTGGCCGGCTCTGATGCCCTTTGTTGGAAAAACCAGAAGCCAAAAAGATCATCTCTGTAGGATACTTAGATTCTGTTGATGGCTTACATAGGCTGCTAGGATCACTCAAAGTGAAGAAAGAAGCCATTGGGATGTTTAGATGATGGAGTCAATGTGTGCTCTCGGGAAAGAGAGCTGGCCAAACTCACCTCATCCTTCTGATGGCTGTAGGAAGAAGAAATCGAGCACTAGAAGAGGAAAAACCAGGCTCAGTCCCTGTTCCACCTTCACACTTCCTTCACTCTTCTCACCCACCTTCTTGACATCTCTCCCCTTCTCCCCGCCCATCTGTCCCTCTCCCTAAACAGCACCAACTGAGCATAAAATATGAGAGTATTATTAGAGATCCAGGCCATTCTTACTTTGACCTCAGTACCTGCGCAAGAAAAGCTCTTAATAAGTGTATGTGAATGCTCAAATGAGTACTTTCATGGGGAAATAACTTGATAATTAGCACATATGGGTGAGATTGCTGTACTAGGCCACATCTCCTTGTCTTCCAATTCAATATTATTTCTAGACCTATGACACTTGCATTTTGATTCCTAGTTAGCTAAGCACCGTCTAGCCCCACCTCCTAAAGTCAGATAAGAACTTTAGAATTTATTCACAACCACCTGCCAAATACACAAAATCAGGGTTACATTTAGAACTCCCAAACTATTTTCCCTAACCTGACCCCTAATAAACACCTACACTTGCCTCCTACTCCAGATTCAACTTGTGTAAATGATGGACATCTCGCTATTCAATTCATGTTTTTTTCTAACCAAAATATCACTTACTCAACACCAGTGGCTTGCAGCCCTTAGTGCCAAAATTTACTGTTGTTTTTTATTCTAATAAAACATATTCTTTACTCCAATAGAAAAATCATATTATGAAAAGTAAGCTCCTTCTGGTGTGAGGCTTAAACCCTTAGCTACTGTGATACCCTCTGAAAACATATTTGGGACACAGCCTGAAAACCTGGGCTAAGAGAAACTGGAACCACGAAGGTCACATGAAAGTAAAGATTTAATTTAGTTAGTGTGTCCTTTCTTGTCCAACGTGCTGCCATATTCACTGAGTACAAAGCTTATTATCACTAATCTTTTGAAGGAGGAAGGAAGAGCCATCCTTGTTCTCACTTTGTAGACTTTCCAGCACAAGAACTGGCTAAGTTGGAAAGCTGAAATATGAACTTAATTCTCTGATTCTCACTCACTTCTCTTTCCACTAAACTGTAGATCTCACTTTAAATGTTGCATATCACATAAGTGTGTGTCATAGTCACACTTGAGAAGTACTTCTGGTGGTGACGGTAAGAGTGCTAACAGTAAGAACAAGGGAAATTCAGTTGAATGTGGACTCAAAAGAACACTCTAATGATGCAATATTTGAAAAGTGTATCACATAGCCAACTTACTGTGAAATGTCTCCATGCTGTGCACTTTTCATTCAAGTTAACTCTTTATTATGTAAATTAATGAAAGGCTCTCATCCACCCCAATGAGACTACATTAGCATATCTTCAGCTTTGATCAGAATTTGATTAGAACTGCTTATGGCACACAGATATTTAAATGTGTAAAATAAGCAAATAAACCCAGCCAAACTACTTGATCTTTTCAAGGTTCCATATTACCACCTATAAGGTAGGATTAATAACAATAATTTTATTGCATAATTTGAGGGTTAAAGACATAATGCAGATAATACTCATGAGACCTCAAGTACATAGCAATTACTCCACAAATGCTAGTTCTTTTAGTTGACCTATAAGAGCTCTGAATCGATAAGTAAGTTGCTCTTGGTCCCACAGTTCAAAAATGCTTTTCTACAAATAAAATTTGCAAAAAGTTAAAAGAACAGGAAATAACCCATTGGTTGTTCAGGAGGTTGTTATTTAATTTCCAAGTGTTGATGGAGTTTTTGGAG
>NW_004955416.1:25792895-25817890 GCF_000276665.1 Chinchilla lanigera
TACATTGAAGATATCAATATGTAATAGAATAAGCAATGTTAATTCCCTACCACTCTGTTTGTAACTCTGTAATGTCTGTACTGATCCTATGCTATTTTGTAAAATGTTGTCAGTCTGTTAATATTTTCCTCCTTTTATTTCTAAAATAAAAAAAAGAACAGGAAATACTTTCTAAAAATAACTTTAAGAGGACCACAGATATATGGAAAGATATCATATGTTCATGGACTGGAAGAATTAATATTGTAAAATTGATCATACTCTCAAAATATAGATTCACTGCAATCCCTAAAATTTCAGCAACATTTTTCACATAAACATAAAAATAACACTAACATTCATGTGGAACCAAAAAGACCTGAATAACCAAAGTAATCTAGAGCAAAACCATAACAAAACAAACAAGTCAAAGGTATAACCTCAAAATATACTATAAAATACACTACAAAACTGTAATAATCAAAACAGCATAGTACTGACATAAAAACAGACAAATAGACAAATTTAACAGAATAGACATCCGAGAAATAAGTCCACGATAAATAACCCAGGACCAATCGATTTTTGACAAAATTGCAAGAATATAAAATGGCAGTCTCTTTAATAAATTTAGTTGGAACAACTACATACCTATGTATAGAAAAATAAAATTAGATCCTTAACTTATATCATGGACAAAATTGAACTCAAAATGAATTAAAGTTTTAAACATAAGATGTGAAACATAAATGTATAAAAAGAAAATATAGGAGTTGAGCTCCATGGCATTGGCCTGGCAATGATTTTTTTTTTTTGTTACAGCACCAAATGCACAGGAAACCAAAATAAACTAGACAAGTTGGAATGAATCAAACTAAAAAATGTCTGCACAGCAAACAAATAAATAAATGTCCAATAAATGTCCAATAGTTTCATGAAAAAATGTTCAATATCACTTATCATCAGAGAAATGAAAAAGAAACCATACCACAATAAAATATCATCTCAATCTGTTAGAATGTCTCCTATCAAAGTAGTAAAAAATAAATGTTCATAAATGTATGGATAAAAGAAAATTTTGTGCAGGGAGTGGTGGTGCATGCTTATAACCCCAGCACTTAGAAGGCTGAGGCAGGAGGATCATTGCCAGTTTGAGACCAGCCTGTGCTACAAAGTGAGCTCAAGGCCAGCCTGAACTGCATAGTGTGACCCAGTCTGAAAATGAAAAAAATAAAATAAAAAACAATTTTGTATGCTGCTGATGAGAACATAAATTAATGCAACCATTATGAAAACTAATATGGAAGTTCCTCAAATAGTAAAAAATAGAACTACCTTTGAATCTGGCAGTCTCACTACTGGGTATACATATATCCAAGGGAAATTCAATGAATATATCAAAAAGATATCTGTACTTCCATGTTCATTGGAGTATTATTCACCATGGCTAAAAGATAGAGTTAATATAAGTGTTTGTCAGTGGATGAATAGATTTAAAAAATTGTATTTTCCATAACGTGATAGAAACTGGAGGAATTTATATTAAATGACAAGATCAGGAGCATTCAAGGTGGTATGGCCATAGACAATATTAAATGAAACAAGCCAAACACATAAAAATGAATACTGCATGATCTCATTTATTTGTGGAATCTAAAAATGTTGCACTCATAAAAGTAGAGAGTTAGCAAGTGCTGGGGGTTAGGAGCTGGGAGATGTTGGGCAATAGATCAAAAAGTCAGTTGGACAGGAAAACTAAATTCTAGAGACGACTGTACAGCAATGGTGACCATAGATAATAATTATGTATTATATTTAAAAAAACATTCAGAGAATAACTGTTAAGTTTCTTACAACAAAAAATTACACACGTGTAAATTAAAAGATATATTAACTAGTTAAATGGAGTCTTTTCACAATGTATATGTATTTTAAAATATTTCATCATAGACAATAAGTACAATTTTTGTAAGTTAAAAACTGAAATAAATAACTTCAAGCCTTGCACTCAGGAGTTTCCAGTCAAGGATTTATAGTTGATTTTCCATCAAATTCTGAAAGTGATCTTTGTTTTTCTAGATTAAGAAATTGCTTACGTCCTATCTCCTTAAAAGCAGAAGACAAAATAAGGATGCACACACCCAACTTTCAAGTGTTGTGTAAATAAAGAAGCAGGGATTATATTTACTGCCAAGGATGTATGTCAAAGGGAATAACTGGAGAGATAAAATCAGCAGATTGTTCTCCATTTTGGCAATATTCATTACCGTGTATCATTTAACTTAGATTTTCCTGACTCCTGTACCTAAAGGGAAATAAACACTTATGAGGACAAAGACCTCCAACAATAAGGGTAATAATATTCCCAGGTGCCCACTACCATATAATACTACAGAGCAAGCCTATCAATCTGACTTTTAGATTTGCTTGATCCAAGAAGCAGAACCACTCAGTGATTTAGAATAATAAACGTAAAAGAAAGAAGGAAGCAAAATATAAAAGTATATGTGAATAGCTGTGATAACTGTATTGGTGGTGTCCGAGGGTATGTTGAAAGGAACAGTTAATGCTTAAAATCTTTTATGTTCTGAGCAGTTTTGTATGCTTGTGTCTGGTAGTCTGAGCAACTGATTTAAAGGTAACAATATGCAATGGAATTATCATGGTGAATTCTTACCATTTTGTCCAGTGAAACTCTGCATTATCTCTAATGTTTTATCTAATAATTATTTTCTTATTATCTTTAATAGTTTGAGCAATCTTCCATTCTTACATCTGGTAATATGAGCAACATAGTTGAGGATAGTGATATCTAATATAACAACCATTTTTAATTCGTATTATTTTGTCTTGAAACCCTGTATCACTTTAAATGTTCTTGCTTTGGTTTGTTTGTTTGTGATACTGGTATGTTGCTATTGTCCTTTATTTTGTTTTGTTTTGTTTGTATGTTTGTTTCTCATTTACTACTCTCTTTAAAATAAAATTTAAAAAATTAAATTAAAAAATAGAATAATAAATATATTTCCGAGATGAGACCTGAAGTGGGAGGAGAATGAAGGCAAAAGTATTGCCTCTTTGTCAGGTACCATGATGGCAGGCACCCCTACTGAATGGGAAATTGGGACAGAAAGGGCATAATAAGGATGAACTGGACCCCACAGGGATAAGACAGAACATACAACCTGTCTTTTACCAACTCTAACCTAAAACACAGAGTTGATAAGAAAAAGATGACACCCTCTGCCATTGAGTGGCACCAGGAGAAATCCTGTGGAAGCCAAAGGCAAGAGTTGCTGCACCAGTAAGGTGAGCCAGCATCTCAGTGACTCCACAGTAGCTGAAACCCACCCCATCTACCCCACCTCAGGAACATAAAATCAGCTGCTGCTTTACTTCCACCTTTCCAAACCTCACACAAATTTCTGCTATGACCAACACAAACTTGAAATGAAACAAAGGAGTGAATTCTGGGATATGTAGGTCCATGTTAGCTAAATTCATAGAGTACACGGCCTCACCAGGTGTAGTGGCTCACACCTGTAATCCCAACACTCAGGAGGCTGAGGAAGGAGGATCATTGTGAGTTCGAGATCAACCTGGGCTACAAAGTGTACTCAATGCCAGCCTAAACTGCATAGTGAGACCCTGTCTCAAAAAGACAAAAAAAAAGAAAGTACACAGCCTCCACGGAGCACCAAAAAACAGAATTCAGTGATGAAAATATGCTTCACTAGTAAGCTGGCCAGCTGACACCTGGCAGTGCCTTCACTTCTACCCAGCTATGCTCTCATAATTTCCAACAGCTGCTTGCCCCAAATTCCAACATCCCTCACTTCTGTCACCTATTGACCTGTGTTGGACTAACCCGCCAGCATATAACATCTTATATCCCTTATACCTATGGTCAAAAGAACACTTTGAGCAAATGACCTCTTGTGCTCATGACTTCTCTACCCCTTTCTTCCAGCTCCTGAATTACCAAGGAAGGACATCCTAATGGAGAGAGTAATTTAATCTGAATTGCTCTTTAATCCCGGGGCAACTCTTGATTGCCCAGCTGTCAAAAGAAAGTGTGTTTTTTCAGCTGCATGGTCTATTGGGCTTTCATTAATCTAGCATGTTTTAATATCCATTAGTGAGCATTAATCTAAAAGGATGGATTTCGGGCACAGATCCCATTCCTCTTGTCTTTTCTAATTTTCTATCATCAGAGGGAGTTTACTTTTTCCCCTATGTAACTCTAAAATGGATAAAATAAGCCAAAGAGTATTTGTCTCTGTTTCCATTGATAGACTGCTATGTGGCAGCCCAGCAGTCCTTAAAGTTTCTTCTTGGTTTCTTCATGGATTTTTCTTGCAAAGATCACACTATAGATCATGAATCCAATCTCCTTCACCATTGACTACCAGCACCTTGCTTATTTGGGATAAAATCATATGTATATATAAGCTACAAATTACTGAGTGTCAATTATGCTCCCTAATCTACATTTCCCCTCTACACCACAGTGTTGGACCATGAAAGGAACCATGAAATCCAGATAACAGAGGCAAAGTGTTGGAGTCTAAAATCACTCTGGAGTTACAAAATTCAATGTAATAATCAAAAGCAGAGTGAGTCCAACACAAAAAGACAAAAGTATTTCCAAGAATATCTAACCACTGACAGAGCATGATTGATTTGCATGTCATTTGCATATTTTCTAGGACAAGCTACAGCCTTGCAGTCTCTGGGAAAAAAATGGACTCTTGAGCCAGTCTTTTATGGTGAATGTTCAAAGTCAAGAGTGCAAAACACATTCAGAAAATCTAGCTTCTAACATGATACAGGGCTGGGGATTTAGCTCAGCGGCAAAAGCACCTGCCTGGCAAGCGCAAGGTCGTGAGTTCGGTTCCCAGTACCGGGGAAAAAGCAAAAAAAAAAATAAATAAATAAATAAATAAACATGATACAGAGGTGGAAGTCACCTATCCAGTATGCCCAAGTTCACCCAACCCAAGAAACTTCAGTGCCATTTATTCAGTCTTAAAATCTTCATCTAAGAACTCGAGAGATTTTTTTTCACTATGATGGAGTTGTCCATATTTACATCCTCTTCAAAGGCGATATAATTTGGCTTTACAGAGGCATCAGCATAGGCTACTCCAAACTTCACATCGAATCTCACACCTATGGTTTAGATCTAGAATATTCCCAAAAGGATCATGTGTTCAGAGGTGTGGTTTTAGAAGGTAAGGAGTCCACAAGGATGCTATACCCATCAGAGCTGCACGCTCTGTTAAGAGAAGGGGGCTGATCAGAACAGGGGTCACTGGGGGCATGATCTAGAGGGTATATTTCTGGTTCTAGCTCCTCCCTTCACACTCTATTTTCTATCCACCACGATGCAAGCAGATTTCCCCCGCCAAATCCTTCTGCCACGTTCTTCCCACTTAAAACCAGCACTGAATTCTGTAAAAACCATGAACCAAAGACACTGCTTCTCCTTTAAATTGTGATTTTCAAACCTTTTGTCCCAGTGAAGGACTAATTGACTAAGACATCCCACACGTATTTGCAAATGTGTATATTGCCTCAATTCACTTTCCACTTCATCCCAGGATAAGGTTTTAGCTTCTTCTTCTTAATTTTGGAGGCAAAATGACAATACTGGTGAGTAAATCAGGAACAGAAGCCTGAAACTAACCAGGAAGATTCTTATTCATGAGTGGAAGTGCTATTTACTTCTGACCAATGTGCCCAAGCAAATGGGATCATGAAATTCAAGGCCTCAAATTTACACAGTTTCTAAATTTTTTTTAAAAAAATCTAGAAATCTAAAGTTTCCTATGACATGTTCTTGATTCAAAAATAAGCTTAAAGTATATTAAACGCTATGCAAGTCAGTATGGCACATCTCAGACAGACGTCCATAGGCTTCCAATTTGGGGATCTCATTTCCATGATTCTGGTGAGAAGGTTGAGTCCTGCAAATGAGTCCTTATTGAGATATAAATTCATCTGTGGTATTCTTAATCCACAATTTGCTTCTATTTGAAGGCAGTGGAGAAAGGAAAAAGCAGGTGGAAACAATGCCATGCTGGGTTAAATCTATGTACATAGAGAGTTATGCAGTAAATGCCTAGGGAAGGTCTTTAGGCCAGGGTAAAATGAGACTGGGTGGAAGCTTAGATCCACAGGAAAAAAATGAAGAGCAATGCATATGGTAACTGTCAGCAAATAGCAAAGATTCTTTTCTGGTTAATTTCTTTAAAAGGCAACTGAATTAAAGCAAGCATGTATCTGTGTGTATCCCTATGTAAGTATAAAATCTATTCATAGTGTTTTTAGATGTAAAAATATATGATAACAGTAGCATAAAAGGTGAAAAAGAAATAAAATCATACTGTTTCAAAAATCTTATATTTTAAATTAAATAGTACAATCATACCATTAAATAAGTTATGATAAGTAATGTCACATATGATAATCTAAAACAAAGAAAAGAACTAGGATTCAATTGGGAATAAAATATATTTAGATATTAAAGAATATCTGATAACTTCAAGAAAAAGAAGAAAAGGGATGAAAAATAAATGCCTAATTAAAAAACAAATAGAAAAATACTAGACTAAGCCCAACCATATCAAAAATTATATGAAATGTAAATAGACCTACAGTTCCTACCAGGCAGAGATTTTCTGACTACATTTTAAAAATAAAAATTTAAAAATCACCAAATCCACCTATGGGCTATCTTCTAGAAAAGAATTTTAAATATAAAGCCATGCATAGAGGTAAAGAAAAAGGATGTTATCACACATATCATACAAACTGCACATAAGTAAACAGATGTAACTATGAGTATCAGAAAAAATAAACCTTGAGATAAAGAGTATTACCAAGATTTACAAAGGATAAATGAGTCCATTCCTCAGGAGGATATAACAATTCTAAATGAATATGCACCTAATAACAAAGTCTCCAAACACATGAAGCAGCAATTGAAGAAATATAATAAAACTGAGACAGATCCATAATTCACAATGGAGATTGTCACAAGATGAGTTAGTCATGGTTCTCCAGAAAAGTGAATCAATAAGATATATAGAAAATGTTAATATGATGATTGGCTTACACAATTTCAGAGTCTAAAAAGCACCATGATCTATCATCTGCAATCTGGAGGCCCAAGAAAGCCAACGGTGTAGTTCTAGTCTGAATTGAGAAGCAAAGAGTTTAGAGTATAAGTCCCAGTCTAAGACCAAATGCCCAAAGCCCAGGAGCGCCTATGTCTAACAGTGGAAGAGATGGGTGACCCACTCCATCTCAGCAGAAAGAGTGAATTCACCTTTCCTTTATAGTTTTCATCTATTTAGAGTCTCAATAGGCCGGATGGTACCCACCAACCATGGATATCATGGTTCTTCTTTACTTTGTCTACCTATTCAAATGTGATTCACTTCCCAGACACACTCAGAAATGTTTTACCATTTCTCTGAGCATAATGTAAACTAGTCAAGGTTGACTCATAAAATTAACCATTACAGATGCAGATTATCTAAATATAATAGGCATAGCATCACTTCATTCATTCAGGAAAGATGTTCCAAATATTTAACAACAGATGATGCATGGCTTCTGGGAACTCAGATAAGACACTGGCCATAGCGTGAGAGAAAAGTGTTGAAATCCTTTGACTTGAAAGCATCATTGCTGGGCTGGGGGTTTAGCTCAGTGCCACAGCGCCTGCCTGGCAAGCGTGAGGTTGTGAGTTCAATTCCCGGTACCAGAAAAAAAAAGCAGAGGAAAAAAAAAAAAAAAAAAGAAAGCATCACTGCTTTACAGGGTGGGTCACAGGGGAGGGACAAGGTACACCAGGTGTAGAAGGCTTAGAGTAATGCATCTTTGCCAACAAGTATGTTAACTAACACTACGATTCCACAAGTACAGCAAAAGGGAATTATTACCAGCTCCTTTAAAAAAGGAGAATGCCACATTCATCCTTTTCGAGAAAGTATTTTATTAGGCTAAAAGTTCCTTGAAAAGAAGATCTGGGATTGATTCATCTATGTAGCTCTTACAAAGTTGGTTAAAAAAAGCACTCCCCATAATAGAAATACCATAATATCAACTCAATGAAAGAGAGAATAAATGACTCCCTTCTCTTTTCTTGGTTCAGGAGCCAACCTTTAGCAATATCTCCATCTACATTCAAAAGATGACACTATGGCACTTGAATTCTTTCATCACGATGGTTAAAGCCCAAACTAAGCAAAACATATTGGAATGCTGGCACCTTCTGTTGAGAATGTTGTATATAAAATGCTGCTGAAAAGCAGCATATGTTTTTGATAACTGCAAAATACATTATATTTAAGAACCAGGAAGGAATGTAAATGCTGAATATTAATGTGCTGAAGTCTCATTTAAATTAGAAGTTGATTTTGAAGTAATTTTTCTCAAAACATGACAACCTTCTTTAGGGTCTCTCCTGCAAAAGTTGCAAAGGTAAAAAAGAAATAGTCAGCCTTTCTTTTGGAGTCTCTGTATCTGTATTTCAAGTCCAGTAACAAAGTACCAACTCTTTGTTTTGGATGAGGAGTTGGATTCCAAAAGGAGGGAAACCGAGATGCAAAACAGGATGCAAGGCAGAGTGTACCTGGCTGCACTGCTTGCCACTGATCCACAGTGAGGCTCAGAGACCCAGCCTGACACTCAGCAAATGGGTTCTTTTAGCGTGTGGGACTTCTCTGCAAAGGAAACAAGAAGTAGCCACACCTCAGGGCGGCCAATGAATATAGAAAGGGAGGTTCTATGTCTGTGTGGCTTCCTCCCACCTCCTGTTCGCAGTGGATCAAAGTTTTTCCTGTACATGGCCAACTGCTTAACCCTTCTAGATGTGTCATCCATCCCTCCAGTGGTCACTCTGGGATTCTCACTCCAGGTCCTTTGAGTGTCATTTCATCCAATGCCAACAGTGAGAGGTATGGGAAGGAGATCTGGAAACAGGTCCAACCTTTAGCTCTAAGACATCCCAGGGCCTGCCAACCTCATGGCCCAGTGGAGACATAACCCCTGCAGCAGCACAGCATCATGAGGTTCTGCAAACCTGATCACATGCAAGGTACTGCAGGCTGTCACTGCCATGTGCAGGTTAGTGTGTGAGTGCAAGGGAAGAAAAGTACAGATTGTGGGTCAGGAGTATGGACAGAGGAAGAAGAAATAGATATTACCTCAAAGACATACCTTGGGATCCTGAAAAGAGTTCAACCCTATAGTGAGATAAAATCTAATCTCCCCAACTTGTAAAGCATACAGCTTTGGGTCTGTTACTAAATGTCTCTGGGCTAGGTTCTTCATCTTACACAGGTATAATAACCATTGGTCTACAGATATTACACCAGTGTAGCACTTGGCATACTATCTCATAAGTCACTCGATCAAGCATTAGTATCTGCATGCACTTGAGCATGTGTATCAACATCCAGCAAACCTCACATTGGTTAATAAATAATACTGCTCATGGGTCACTGCCTGATAAGCTAAAAGCATAAAAGCAAAGTCACCATAAAAAAAAAAAAAACCAAAGTCACCATAGTCAAAAGAGCACGGCCTTCCCTATGAACACCATGGCAACACAAGAACACACAGATATGATCAGAAAAGCCTTGGTACACCTAGCTAGTACCTGTGCTTCTCTCTCACAACACACATCAGCCCCTGAGGGCTCTAGAACTCAGCTGAAGGACAAGTTGCCTTCTTTTTTTCCCATTTTTGCAAGGACAAAGCTGACAGAAGCACAGATGTGTTTAGATGTTGTAGATGTTTAAACAGCCCACATGTCAGGCAAAGCCTTCAGCCTGGCCATGAAGGATAGACTCTGTAACAACATCCACTATACAGATGGGCCCTCAAATTAGTACCGGAGCAGCAAGTCCTCAGGCTCAGACGAGAGACACGTCCGGGGCTCTGCCTCTGCCACCGGCCAAGGTGCAGGGGCATCCATCACAGTAAGTACCACTAGGAACACCACCTCTGATGCCTCTTCATCGGGCCGCCGGCAAATGAGGCACTAGATTAGGCCTGACATGGCCATAACACAAGCTGAGGTTTGCCGGGTGTAATTAATTGGAACTTCGCCAGCTTGACAAATTGGGATGATGAATCTATCTTGTATGAATAGGGAAAAAATGCATAATCAGTCAAAGATTTAGTTAAGACAGCTTTTCTCTGACTCCCTGCCACAACCAAATCCATTAGAGGAAGGAAGCGTCACTTGAAAAGAGGGAACGTCCTTCATATGATCAATTTATAACTTTTTGTTCTTGAATTTATGGGAGAAGTCAACTCAGATTTGCTTGACTTTAAGAGGAGAAGAGGCTTCGCTTGTGAGTTTAAAACATAATTTGTCTCCCATGTCCTTTAGTTTAGTTGGAAATATGGGTAAATAGACTTTGGGAGGATTTTATTGTTATTAATGCTTTAAGGCATTTCAATACAAATTAAACCAAGGAGGCTATTTGGCCTTTATGATGTTGGTTTTACACTAAATGAAAGAAGCACGTAAGAGCTTCGTCATGAGCTGGGCCCTGCACCCCCTGTTCGCCAGATCACCTTTTACAGAATACCACAGATTCTGCAGTAGGTGGGTAAGAACTGCTTCTATTTCTGTTTGTTTGTTTGTTTGTTTTGGTACTGGGAATCAAACTCAGGGCCTTGCACTTGCCAGACGGGCCCTTGTGCTTCTGAGCTAGATCCCCAGCCCAAGAACTGCTTCTATTTCTAACAGGCTGGCAAAACAGTTTTAAGATTAAATGTTCTACATTCAAGTTGGATCCTCCTGGGAAGTTAAAAGTGTCAATTATGTGATTATACAGCCAATTTCACAAATGATAGAAAAACATACAAGATAAATCAGCTCTCCTATTAAAAAAATCTTTTGAATTATTGACCAGATTAATGAGTTAGTTATGCTCTTGACAAAAAGACATTACTTGTGAGAAGAAAGGAAGAGTCACTACACTAGTTTTCACTCATGACCTGTAGGTATTAATTTGTTTATGGTCCTTACATTGATGGAATATTTTAATTTAATCTCTGCATCAGTAATGCGTACCTTTCTGCTAAATAAGGAAGTGTTTCTGGTTATTTGGTTGTTTGTTTGTTTGTTCATTTGTTCTTTTGAAGCAATCTCCAGGATTCTGAAGCAAAACTTTGCAAGCATTAGTAACAGTGGTCTGTATTTCAATCTGCATGTGCTTCCTCTTCACTGGACATAGAGCGAATGCTGAGACAGTGCTTAGAAGCAAATGGTATTAATGCCAGGCCCTTAGCCTTGCTGCAACAGAAGTTGGACACGATCATTGCACTGTCCCTGAAGCAGGCCCTTCTGGGGTACCCAACAGCCCCATCACCTATACATGAGTCTCCTGAGGTGGCAGTTTATATAAGCAAGAGGATGCAGCTCATTCAGGGGACAGCACACTGAGGTTATTTAAACCAGCATCAAGAAAAAAAGGGATTGAGGAAAAAAGAAGCTCAGGTTGTGTCAAGGCCAAGGTCAGGGCAGTGGCAGAGATTTTCTGAATCTGTCACGTTTTCCTCATCTCTGCATCAGTAGAAATATCTTATGAAAAATATACATCTGGGAAACTTAAATACCACTTTGAGAATGGATTGTGCCATCCTGTAATTTGAATCACACCTTAACCTGAAGTGGCAAAGTGCCTTTCCTCGATACTCGTAAAAACTTTCAATGTTCAGTGAAACTTAAAAAGTAGAAAAGGGAGGGGGAGACGTTGCCTCGTGCTCAATTTTCCTTTTGTGGGCCTCTTTTACAGCTTTTTCAAAGGCTGTAGAGACAGCCATAGGCATATACACTGTTTTACAGGGGTGTGGGGGAGGACTGGCCCTGCGGGAGACACTGAAGTTACAATTAACAAAGAGTACAATGTTTTGCTGGAGGCACCAGAATTCACACTTATGAAGATAATCACTAAGCAAATCGGAGCCATTGATAGCTAAAATTTTACTTTGCCTTTTTTTCTTTGCCTGTTTAAAATCCCTACTTCTTTAAAATAAAAAAAAGCATGATAGTGTTGCAAAAGAATTGCAATCTTTTGATACTTCCACCCTTTTTTTTTTTTTTTTCTTAAATCTTTGCCTGAGCTAGCTGCATATTCCCAGCCATCACAAGTTAGGAAAATCCTACTCTGGAATAATGCCTTACACTTTAATCAGTGTATTACCATGTATCATGTCATTTAATCCTTTCTGTCACCATGTAGCAAGAACTGAGTTTTTAAATGCGGTTCAGCAAACTTAAAAGAAATAGTCGATTTTTTGTAGCCCAGATTCTCAGATTCTAAATGGCATGACCTTTCCATTATACTATAATGTACTGCATTCCTATAGTAATAATTTTACTGTCATACAATTTATATATTTAGTGATAATATAATAAAAATAGCTCTCTGCATGTCAGGAACCTTCCTTAGCATTACTTTACTTAATGCTGCAGCAACATCTCTATCAAGCAAGTGCTATTACATCCCATTACAGTTAGGGACAGTGATGCTGAGAGAGGAAAAGCAATATGTCAGAGATTCAGACCAAGTCTATTCATGGATGGCTTTTTGCCACCAGGCACTGGTGACAGTTGATAATGCATTTCCATATCATGTTCCCTATGATCTCACTTCCCATCTGTTATGGTTTAGATGTAAAATACTACCCCAAAGTCTCATGTGTTCAAACTTAGGACTTTTGGAAGGTAACTGGATCATGGAAGTGTTACGTTCTGATTCCACTGATGAGTTTATAGCTAAATGTGCTTTTAGGGGGTTGGCTCTAATTGAAGAGGATGGCTCATTGAAAGTGTGATCTGGAAGGGTACCCTACTTCTTCCTTGTTCTCTGTTTTGGGGCTGCCATAGGTTGAGAAGCTTTCTTGCATCAGGCCCTTCTGCCATGCACTTCTGTCTTGAAATCAGTCAACCATGGACTGAATCCTCTGAAACTGTAGGCCAAAAATAAATCTCTGCTCCTTTAATTGAGGATGTCAGATATTTTGTCGCAGCTATGGGAGGGCTAATACACCCTCTCATAGCAGGGCTAATACACCCTCCCGTAGCAGGGAGGTAGCCTTTTTGTCAAAAGCTACTTATAAGCCTTACTCTTTTACCACTCTCAAACCAAGGACAAAACCTACCTGTTGGCCAAGTACCCTGTTCCTTAATCAGTTGCCAGGATCATGGAATCAGCAACCAGTTCCACAATCTGAGAGATGCTTCCACTTCTGTCTGGGCTTTCATACACACAGTGACAATGTAATGAGCAGTCGCTGCATTCCAGGCACACAGAAGGTGCTGGGAACACCAAGACATCCACCCCCTTGCCTAGTGAACTTGAAATCTAGTGGGACAGGCCTGGGGATATAGCTCAGTGGCCTAAGTGCCTGCCTGGCAAGTACAAGATTGTGAGTTCAATCCCCAGTACTGCAAAAACAAACAAACAGTAGTTTAGTAACATAGAGAAAAACGCACCAGAATTGGATAAAAAAAAATCTTAGGGCTGGGGATTTAGCTCAGCAGCAAAGTGCCTGCCTGGCAAGTGCAAGGTCGTGAGTTCGGTTCCTGGTACCAGAGAAAAACCAAAAAAAAAAAGAAAAGAAATCTAGTGGGACACACAGATGGTAAACATACTGACCACTGAATAGCAGGTTAGAAGAGTTTCACTGCTACCTTCTCCAGTGCAGTTCTCCTGAAAGAGAAGTGTTAAAACAAAGATTTCTTTAGAGGAGTGGGACAGAGAGGGGACAGGTTACAGAGGGGCTTTTCCTTCAAATCATAAAGAGATATTAACAGAGTAAGAAGTTCCTGCACTAGAACATGACAGAGGGTGTTAACCCCAGTTCACCTGCTCAGTGGCTATACTAGCTAGAACATTTTCAGACCACCCCTGTCTCATGTGAAACAAGGAAAAGAGTGATAATGCCTACTGCAGTAGACACACCAATCATGCCTCTGCCTGAGCCCTGAGACCTGGCAGACTCTGGGCCATACTACACTGCCTATGTTCCTCCAGGGATGAACAACAGACTAAAGGATTTGTCACCTGAGAATTTGGAACTGGAATATTATGGGTGCATCCTTCAGCTGTGAGTGGATGCACTTCTAGATCGTACAGACTCGCTTTCCAGGGCCACCGTTAGTAGGCTGCTTGAATGGGCCATGTGCAAGCCATTGAATGAGAAGACGTGCAGTAGGAAAAGAAGATAGAAAACTGCTTTGTCTAGCACCAGTCCACATGTGGCTATAATTATGTGCTAAGGGATACACGAGGTGCAATCAAAATATTCAGTAAGTGTTTAAATTAGGAAAAAAGCTATTAGAGTTAAAGGTGCATTGCCATTAACCCACTTCAAAATACTCCCTCTAGATTGGAACATATTTATCCCATCATGCTTGGCACTTTCTGAAGCAGTTCTAGAAGTCCTCTTTTGTGTCTTTCCAAGATATGATTAAAAAAAAAAAATACAGGAAATGCTGTTGCCAAGTGTCATTCAATGGAAATTCAGGGTCATAAAAACATCACAGTATATCCTCATCCACTTTATTCAGTGAGTCTGACATTGTGGGACTTCTGGCTCTCCCTTAAAGTCACAATAAATGTGAGAGGTGGGCATTTTGAATTGGTTTGGGGGCCAAAGATACAGCTCAGTGGCACAGCCAATGCCTGGCAAGCACAAGGTCCTGAGTTTGATTCCCAGTACAAAACAAAAAAAAAAGAATTGATTTGGACATTAAGACAACCACAATAGCACAACTAACCACATTCATGTAAAGGGGGGAGTAATTTGAGGGAGATTAATTGTAATGTGTCTTTGACTGTGATAATTTTAATTTGACATTTGCTATAATTTTTTATCAAAACTCATGTATGTGTGTTTGTATCCTAAAATATCCTTTGCAATCTAATCCTCCTTACATGAATTTCTTGTGCTTGTAAAAATTTGTCCTGATTAGATCCTCAGCAAAGAGTAGTAACAAAAATGATGACTCCAATATGACTCCAGCAATGAGAATGACTTCCATCACATCAAATGCTCTTATATACATTGGCCCTTTCCCAGGTAAAGCTAATGATAAATCACTGTCCTAATCATAAGACCACTATAGCAATAAGATAAATGCATATCCTCAAAGCTTGCTACTCAGTGTGCGGTTCATGGAGCAGCCATGTCAGCACGACCTGCCAACTTTTCACAATGAAAGGCTCCTGACCAAGCTAATCTACATCTTTTGTTTTCACCAGAGCCCCATTTGATTCTCAAGTACACAAAATGCATGAAACATAGGTGCGGTAATAGTACCGTTTCCACACTACCAGCGTAGTGTCAGAGGAGGTAGTTGGCAGTGAAGTCTCCATTCGCCCTCATAGACAGCTCCATACACCCTCCTCAGTCTCCAAGTTCATTTAAGAGGACCACCTCATGGCCAAAAGTGGGTGAGTCGTCTGTCCTGAAGAAAAGCTGACTACACCTCTCAGATGCCATTCATTCACTGTGTGATCTTAGACAAGTTGCACAGCCCCACTATATTGTAGTATTTAATGTCCACTTCTCAGATTATAAACCCTCAAAGGACTCCATCCAGATAGCAAATAAATATGTCTATTAAATATGTGGCGCAGGCTTTTTCAGCCCTCACCATTCTAAACAACAACAGAGGCAACTTCCAAAGCACAGGGGAAACTAATTTAAAATCATGGCGCTTTCATCTTCCACAGGCCTACCTGCCCCAAGGTTTTAGTGACACAGTAAAGAATTTTATGTGTGGATTTCACAGAGTCAGAATGAGAACACATATGCTTATTCACTTACTCATTTATCCAGTCACTCTTTCACGGATTTTTAAAAGCTGCCCTATCCCGACAGAAGACAACAAGAGGAAGGAGGTTTCAAGAGTTATGGACCAAATATCAGATCTACGCTAACTACTTGGTTTCTCTCCAAGAGTTTAATTAATTTGTAGTGGATGAGAAAGTGTAATGTGTGGATTATAAGTAAGAGGATAGGTGCTATTGCCCTGGCTACAAATTCTGGTGGCAATTTGTACCATATGAGCTTGCTCAAGGCACAAAGCCTTCCAAACCTGAATCCTGTCACTTACAAAATGAGAATAGCACCTGCTTTGCAGACTCATTCTACAGATGAGGGAAACTGTCCCCTGTGGTTATTATTATTCTATAGAACACATCACATAACTGTTAGTACTGTTCAGGAGCCTTCTAAAGATGGACCACATACCACCCCAGCATCCTCGGAGAAAACTAGATGCAGGTCAGTGACTGCACACCCACATGAAATAGTGTTGTGCCATCCCACACACCCATCTTAGAAGATCGGAGAGGCATCAAAGAATGATGCAGAACAGAGATGTGATGAAGAGCTGATTTGGGGTCCAGACAGAAGCAAAATATACAGTTGGACCTCTGTAAGTACAGGTTCTGTGTTCATGGATTACACCAACTGCAGATTGCAAATATGGAAAATATGTACATTATAACCTAAACAATACAATATAATAACTATTTATACAGCTTTAACCTTGTATGAGGGGTTATAAGTAACCTAGACATGAATTAAAATTATGTGGGAAGATGTGCAAGGTGACATTCAAATGCAACACATTTCACATAAGGGACTTGGGTATCCGCAGATTTTGTCATCTGTAGATGTACATGAAACCAAACACCTACAGACACCAATGGATGGTTACATTTACATTTCCTAAAATTCCATTCCCAATGGGAAAAAGATGATAACCATACCACTTATCCCTCATGCTCTTGTAAGAATTAATTGAGCTAATGATTGTTTTAGCACAGTACGTGAATTTTACCTGGCTTACATGGTGTTAGCAATTGTTATTATCTTTGGGCGCAAACATACGTGTTCATGCCTTAGTGAAACACTGGCTTTATCACCATGAGCAAATATAGTGATTGATACGCTACCTTATTTTGGAAAGAATTCAAAACAGCTCATCAAATTACCTTGATTCCCTGGAGCATAAAATGGGACTGCTTTGAATATTAGATACTAAGACATACAGTGAGATACTTGTTGATGTTTTCCTTTTCATTCCCCAATTCCATACTCTGCTCTGGTTGGCTCTGTGCCCCAGTGAGGCCAGCAGTGACAAACCACACCCTGGCTCCATGGTGGCTGGCTTCCTTTGGGTTTGGTCAATGGGAGGCCCATAGGACACAGAAGGTGGTAAGAGAGAGGTAGGGGTATTTCTCCTTTCCGCTGGCCCTCCCTGCTTCAGCACAGCATCTCTGGCGCTACAGCATCCTCCACGGTGACAGCTTTGTCAGGCCTCTCTGACCCCAGTGCTCCAGTTCCCATTAGATTTTTATAATACTATTTCCTCCATTTTCTACTTGAGTGGTGGCAACGGCTTCCCATTGTTACTGGCCATGGTTTGCCTCAACATCCCTTGTTTGGTCCCTTAATACTGCCCATTCCTCTTCAGGTAGTTTCTTCTTGAAAGCTCCTTCATTCAAAATGCTAACTGGATTCTGATTCCTGACAAGATTGTGTAAGTACCAAAACATGGGGCAGATAAATGAGGCTCAGCAATGCCGACTGTGGAAACCTACCTGTTTGGAACTACTTTTCAACTCCTTTGGAGGAGACCAGTAAACAAAGTCAACAAAGGGAATAAAACCTTACACTGTGTGGGGCCACTAAATAATTTCTGCAGAATGTAAGCTAAGAAAAAGTGCCTGTGTTGGTGAACTGTGAGTCTCTCTGTCAGAGGACAAAGGAGGAGAACTTGGGAGTGATCTTACCATGTCAGCCAGTATTAGTAGCCATGGTACTAGCTAAAATGAGGACTCTTCTAGATGTTTCTCAGAGCACAGACAGGAATACCACAGGAAAAAGAGGGATGGGATGGAAAACCTGCCACCAGGAAGACAATATTACTACTGCATGATCTGGGAATGAGTTGAACTAATGTTGAGCTGTATCCCAAAAAGCCAGATTGCACCTCTGGTGAGCTGTGCCCTAAACAGCCTTTGATTCTTCATGCTGAGGCATTCACTGACCTTGAGGCAGTTTATCTCCAATATTACCTGTTACCTGAAACTGTTTCTGCTTTGAGGAGTGAGACTCTCTCTAGACTCCTTTTGTTGAGAGTCATCTTTGTGATGTGCCAAGCATCTTTCACCTGCCTCTTCTTCCTGTGTCTGACCCAGAAGATCCTCCTTTTGGAAGGCATTTGGGATTCACAGTACTGAGCTGACGCTTTGTTTGCTGAAAGCATTTCTGTTAATCCATGGAGCCAGAAGATCATGTGCTTTTGAGACACTCAATCCTCCATGGTGGGGCTGGGGATTTAGCTCAGCAGCACAGCGCCTGCCTGGCAAGCACAAGGTAGTGAGTTCGATTCCTGGTACCAGAAAAAAAACAAGACAAAAGAAAATCCTCCATGGTTACATTTTGTCTTTCTACTTCCATTTTATTTATCTAGGCTGAGATGGGGTTTCATGTTTCAAAATGTTGGTCCTAGGGAAAATATTGCTAGAATGACCCATGTAAAAGGAATATTCACTTAATCACTAGTGCAGTCATCGTCTGGGTTTGGGAAAATGGAGCTCTTTGGGACCTTGAGAATATCTTTTGTATTTATTATTTGTTTAAAAATGGCTTTAGAATGTCCCCAGTAAAAATAAACCACAGAAATATGAGGTGTGACTTGAAATTTTCATTTGCATGGACTTAATTACAGAGTAGTATAGGGGAAGTCATGAAGCAGCATATACTCATGGTTGGAACAGAATATTTTAATTCTTTCTTGAAGGTATGATATTGATATTGCTTTTTTAAATTAATAGTTGGGAATTA
Source organism: Chinchilla lanigera (assembly GCF_000276665.1). Lineage (NCBI taxonomy): Eukaryota > Metazoa > Chordata > Mammalia > Rodentia > Chinchillidae > Chinchilla > Chinchilla lanigera. Next base: position 25,811,775 of record NW_004955416.1, read on the forward strand.
AATACCTGCTATGTATAATAGAGAATTACAATTTAAATTTGCAATTTGTAGGGCTATTTGGTGATAACCAGAAAGGTCAAAAATAGTTCCTTGGCAAAACATAAAATCTGATGTTTCTCTGATTTGCAGAATAAACTGGAGAGAGAGACAGAAGTTGGTGTAATGCAAGTGAAAAGAAAAATATCCATCAGTAGCTTAATTTTGAAGCTGAACAATATCATAAGTAAATCAAATTTAAAAGAGTCCTATTCCCCCACTTCCATTTAGATTTGATATAAGGTAGTTTATGATCAGAATTCTTTTGGCTCAAATTCTATTATTTGCACTATAAATCCCAAATGCTGTTGAAAATTTATATGGCAATAAAAATTATACATTAAAAAGCACAGCCATGGACTTTGGCTCAGAAATCAGGCTTTTCAAACCCTAACTTAAGGAAAAAGTTGGAAAAATAAAATCTATGGTGATGACAATATTCATTTCTACATTACCTATTATATGAGAAATTTGGAGAAAATGTACAACCCTAACAATAAGAGAATAATAGGCAAAACATGGAACAAAACACTCAGTAGAATGGCCTATAGACATTGACATGTAACAACATGGAAAATTTGGAATTTGCAAAGTTCACCTAATAAAGCAGAATACAAATTGCTATGCTCACTCTGATTGTGCTATGAAGGACTATGATCTCCTCTTATGAGAGAACATGCAAAAATGAAGACCATTAAATTATATTGATGGTATTAGAAGTAATGTATCTTAAAAAAAGAAAATCATTTCTTATTACTATAAAATTGCTTTTTACAACTTGAAACAGAAGGTTGAATCAAGAAGAAAAGATTTTGCCATTCTCAGACAGAACTCTGTGAAGTTGGAAACAAAGAGCTTTTTGTGTGTGTGTCTTAGTTGAGGACCAACTACTCAACCAGGGAATTTATTGTATAGTGCAACATGAATTCAGGGAGAGCATCTTGCTGGGCTGCAGGAGGGCGCCGGGGCTAGAGCTGGAGAAGCAGACATTGGCCTGTCATGGCCTCACCAGCCCCAACTCAACAGGAACAAAATATCAAAGTTCTAAACAAAAACCAGGTGCACCCAGTATTTGCATAACCCTGAGGCATGTGTTCTCCTCAGCCTAATCATGACTCTTGAGTTCTGTATTTAAAACTTGAACATTTGCTCATCACGGATTTCTGAATTAATTTTTATTCCTTAAAATGCCTTGATAAGGGGCTGGGGATTTAGCTCAGCGGCAAAGCGCCTGCCTGGCAAGTGGAAGGTCGTGAGTTCGGTTCCCGGTACCGGAGAAAAACCAAAAAAAAAAAAAAAAAAAAAAAGCCTTGATAAAATGTTTTTATCTTAATTAGGGAGGTTTTTTAACTCCACACTGAATGATGTGCTCACCCAAGGCCAGTGCTCCTCTACTGTTGTTCCTGCCTCCCTATGACAGGGGTCAAAATTTCTCCACCCACGCCTTCCCTCTTGAGGGCACTGCGTCCCAATAGGCTCATTGATGTGTTAGTTCATTCCTTGACAATAACGGGTGAGCTCCTTGGTAAGAATACTCAGACCAGAGCGGTGATATTCATCAGATGACCAGTGAGTAAGAAATAGCATAAAGCTTTTGATTAGGGAGACGCTACAGTGAAAAAGTAGCTTTCAGGAGAGCTTCTGGAGCCGTGGAGGGAGAGAATGGACCAGAGACAATATATGGAGGTAATCAAAATATACAGATAAATTTTTAATTAAAAGGTGTATTATAATGAAAGACACATCGCCATTGATCTCACTCAAAACACTCCTCCCCGACTCAAACACACTTACCCCTCATTCTTGCTACTTTCTGAAGCAGTTTTTGAAGTCTTCTGTCATGAATGTCTTTAGAAGATAAAACAAAAATACAGTGAATGCTGCTGCCAAGTCCTATCTAATGGAAAGGCAGCCTTCTAAAACTATTACCTGGTGTCCTCATCCACCTTATTACCAGATGTAGCACCGAGAGACCTCCGGTGCTTCCCCGAAGTCAGAGTGACCATGGAAGGTAAACGCTTTCAGTCAATTTGAGATATCAGGCAGCCGCAGTAGTGCAACTAGACACCCATGAAAGCGGACTTCCGGGACTGCTTCAGAGAGTCACAAGAATGCTGGGATAAATCTGTTCAAAGCAAGGTGGAGTGGTCTGAGGGGCATTAATGACAATGTGGCTTTTACTGTAATAATTTTTTTAAGTTCCACTTTTAACCGTATTTTCTGATCACACTGCATACACCATTTTTACAGCCTTCCACAGGATAGGTCAAGTCCCCATTCTCTCTCTGACTTCCTTTGTATCAGCGTCTTTTAGGGTGGAAACAAGCCCCCCGCAATGGCCACACTCTTGACAGGGATGGCTTTTTCATGCAGGAAGCAGTCCTGCCTGGAAACCTTCGGTGGTGTGCTGCTGTTTGGGTTTCTCTCCTTCCATGCCACGCTTTCACCATCCATGGGGTGCAGCCAGCCCTGGATACCCAGCTCTGTGTTCCACAGCCCAAACAAAGAGCTACCTCTTGACTTAGCGCTCACCTCCAATCCCCACATGAGTCACGGATGCTCTGATGCACATTGTTAAGCCTTGTCAAGAGGAAGGATGATAAATGAAGTTCCCTCGGTTTTATTCAAAATATGCTTCCCATTAAAGATAAATGTCACTTGTGCCTCAAGCCATCTGAAGTACATTTGTTTTCATATTAATGGAAATATATGTGTCATTCTCTCTCTTTTTCTCTCTGCCCTTTAAGTCTGCCCCTCCATTCTTCTCCACCTGTTTCCCCCCTCGCCTTTCATTCCCTACCTTATCCCCGATATTTCTTTCTAAAATATGGCCAAACACTTAACAGGAGTTTTGGAATGTGCTTTGCACAAATGCACAGAAGAATAACTGTAATGTGAGAGGCCAGCTCTTCCCTGCAACGTGAACCACTGCACTCTGGCCCCAAGGAGATGCTTTCACCTTTCCCCTGTGCACTCTTCTGAGCCCGCCCACACCTCCCCAGGTTAGTGGGTTAATCACATCTCCTTCTTCCCCCAGGAAGGAATGGAAGCTGCTCTACATTTCACATACCGCCTAGTGGCAGATGGGAGCCTTAAGTCACTGGCAGGTCACTCCTGTTCAGCCCTGGATACCAAGAAAAGAAAGCACCTGAGTTTAATTACCAAGCCAATGGGGAGTTCTGGGAACACCCATCTCGGTGCCATCTTCAGCTTGTCTCCTTGTTTGGTGGTTTGATTAGCATATCTGTCAAATGCATTTTTAAAACAATCCTGGATACTCTTGGCTATTCATTAAAGGACTAAATTCTGCAGCCAAGACAATGACATCCACCTTCCAATTTTCATTCTTTATTTCATCTGTAAGTCATCTGCCTTTGAAGAAATAACTGAGTAATTCAAACTGCCTGATTCACCTGTGAATAGATGACTTTATAAAGCCCCACTGGACCGGTTTTGCAAATCCTCCAGATTTCTCCCTCCATGTACACACAAGACAATGCCTATCCACAAGATAATTCCACATCCTGATGAAAAAAAATCAGAGAAAAAAATAAAAACTTCTAATAACAGGAATTCTGAAAATTTAATATCACTTCATAAAGGGGCAAATTGGACACATTCAGGGTCAAAGAAGACAGTGACATAGAACTTAATTACTTTTGTAGGTCAAGGCCTACTAATCCATACTTAAATTTGTAATTCAGTTTTGCTTTTATTTTAATATAAACTCTACAATAATTTTTTCTGACTCTATAGGTGATGGTATTTTGTCTAAGTAGCATATCAGGGCCACTGTTAAAGAATAATATTTTAAGGAAGTTAAAACAAATGCTCCTTCCCTGATGCCTGTCACCTGTCTCATTTCCCTCCACCTTTGCAACCCTCCAAAGCTGGAAATTCTACTTTTTGGGGGGGATACTGGCAATCAAACTCAGGACCTTGCACTTGCCAGGCAGGCGCTTGTGCCACTGAGCTATATCCCTGGCCCTGGAAATCCCACTTTTGTGCACTGTCTGCCCCCTTGTGCAACTCTGGGAGGAAGCAATTACCTAGAATATAAGGTGTGTTTCCTGTAAACAGCAACTTTGTTTCCACCACCCCTCCTGACACCAATCTAGCTTGGAACCAACCATAAACAATTTATCTCTGTTTTTTGTGTCTTCCTATAGTATTGCAAAAAGCCAGAAGAAAAATATATAACTCAATAGTGGAATCATTTGAGTGTGGAGTCTGGCCAACCCAAGTTTGAACATTACCTATGCTGCTTTAGAGCCATGATTTTGACCAATTTATCCACACTTGCTAAGTAAGCTTTGGTTTTCCCATCACTGACTTGGGCTAACAATGCATACCTGATCGGACTCTACCGGATCTAAATTTAAAAACACTCTTTCTGGAACATTTTGGGGGGTCAATAAATGGTAATCCACTCTAGGTCTCATACATTGCTTTTTCCTTGCAAATCTTCCATTCTCAGCAAGCCTGGCCAAGTATGTGCCATACTACAGCAATGGTCTCATTGTAAATGAAGCATTAACTGTGAGTACAGCTGTCCCAAGGTCCCAGGAGCTTACTATGTCCATTTGAGAGGTTTTCCTGGCTTACTTACTTTTAGTAGAAGAGAACCCTGGAAACATCACGTAGGCTTGACACAAACCAAACAACAGAGATTTCAGTGGCTTCAGGCCCCAAGAGAGAGCCCAGCCCAGCCAACTTAAGGTAACCTGCTCAAGTCCTTTCTGCATGATTTAACATCTGACAGTTTGCAATGTCTAGCCAGGCATGGTGCTGTGTTTTATTACCAGCCATTGAAAATAATTAGTTGGTGACCCAGAAAACTGATATATAAAATCCTTTTAATCACCAGTATGGCTTTCAATTATACAGCATAAACGTATTAACCTTTTTACTGCTGAGATTTGATTTATGGAATTTATCTACATTACCATTATGAGCTGAGATAAAAAGTATATTATCTGAGGTATTAGCATTAACAATAAAGAACTGCCTTTTACCATTGTGGAGACTTAAGTGGCTATAGCAGAGTCCTGCTAAGTCTCTAAAGATTCACGTGGTTCCAGCTACCATTCGCTAGTGGTTAGCTGAGAACCTACTGTGTGTCTGTGTGACTCTGTAACTCCATGGGTTGAAGGCCAAACCTGTTATCACGTCCCCAATCAAACAGGACCCTAATCCAAACTTTTCCCAGCGTCTTCTCATAAAATTTCAGCTCAGCACAGAATTCATCACACACCTTCAGAACTGTAAGCCATGCTAAAAGCCAAAAAAGACTACAGGTGTAATGAGGGCTGGAATAGGGGCACTGATGTATATAAAGGTGTAAATGACACTTGAGCTCCAAGCTGCAAAATCTGTAGAAGTTAACAATCTAAGAAAAAATTCATGGTGTTATTTTGTTGGTTTATCTTAGGTTAGTTTCCTAATCCACACTACTTAAGAAAATAAGAAGAAAAATCTTAAAGTGGATTGCAGAACTGTGTTAAGAACACAATTACTTGTATTAGGAAAACAGAAGAAAGAAAAATAAAGTGATGAGGACATAAATGCTAAAATCTGATTAAACCCAAAACATACAATTTAGTGTCTCACACTCTTGTCCCAGGTAACCCAACAGGCAAGGAGACTCCATGGCGAAAAAACAGTTGATTGATGACTCAGTTCCCAGTTATAACAGAGCAGTTGCTCTAGTCCATATCTATACACTTTCTCCTGTATACTTTATATCTAGATATAGTTGATACCAGAGCATGGGTTAGCATCACCTTGAGAAAGCTGCCAGTCCAGGGATTTTCTGGACTTGTACTGAGAAGTCTAAGTGGTTCTCAAGGATCTGGACCCAGAAAAGGAGCCCCAAGAGGTTTTCATCCTGGAGGGGAAGAAGGCAGTGTGTCCTTTAACTGGAGATATTCCGCTTTTGTTTGTTCTACGTATTAGTGTTCTTCATTCTCCTTCTAAAGAAAGACATACAGGGGCTGGGGATTTAGCTCAGCGGCAAAAGCGCCTGCCTGGCATGCGCAAGGTCGTGAGTTCGGTTCCCGGTACCAGAGAAAAACCAAAAA